>NW_024609852.1:120592-297715 GCF_016920785.2 Ixodes scapularis | reverse complement strand
AAAACTAGAATATTACCACGCATAATTATAAATGTCGACGCAATAGCAAACGGATAATGACGAAGAACAAAACTCCATTCTATCACGATATTTTAAAAAAATCGACTGCAGCACTTTACTTGCGTCTTACATGACCAAGAAAGCCCGTAAATAAGTTGTTCCTCACCTGTCGATTCGTATCCATACGTCCCACACGATCCATCACAAAAAATTTTAGCACGAATTTCAAGAAGTCTCTCACTGTCGAGAGAGGTCATCGGCCAGTGTCATCGTTGACTAGTTGCCACACACGTCAGTCAAACCGTAGCAGGACTTGTTTCGAGAATCCACGTAAATTCCGTAGTATCAAGCGAACACACACACACAAAAAAAAAAATCTATCCGAGACTGCGGTGACGACAAAGAAAGCGATGGGTAGGACAAAACCACACACACACACACGCGCGAGAGCAGCACCAGCAGTGTGGGACGAGAGGCTTGACATTGTCGACCCATCTCTTCCTCGTGTGCGCTCCCTCCCAGTGGCGTTGAATGGATTTTTTTTCGGTTCCTTTCCCTTCTGAAATGTCTCAGCGTACCTTTGCATGCAGTCAGCAGCTCACACGCAACGTAAATTTACCAGAATCAGAGCCCGTACGAGGGAAGATGTCGCATCGGAAATTCGAGCCGGTTCATTCGAAAAGTGTGGGGAGCTGCGGGACTGCGCTTAGTCCCGCGGTTACGGGGATAATCAAAAATATAAATTTGGTACCTTCAACCTTGGTAACGCATTGTATATTACGTTTATATTATATATATAATAAATTGTACAAGACTGCGCTTTTAAAACGTGTATTAATGTCGGATAAACGCGCACGAACATTAATGCGCCGATACGCGTCGACAGCGGCATTTTCTCACGTAGTTGCGACATGGCCTTCCTTCCTCCGCCATTGTGACGTGCCCGCTCGGAGCGCTATGGCCTTCTCTTCTAGTGCGTCAAGTTTATTGACGCCCAATGACGCTGGGAACAGCGACGTAGTCGTTGAGCTCGGGAACGCGACAGAACAGCACACGTCACAACAGCCCGCGACAAAACAGCACGTCAAAACAGCACGCGTCAAAACAGCATCGAAACAGCACGGCAACAAAACAGCACGCGTCAAAATAGCACGCGAAAAAACAGCACGGCGTCAAAACAGCACAGTGACAGAAAAGCACGTGCCAAAATAGCACGGCGTCAAAAAAGCACAGCGACAAAACAGCACGCATGTAAAAAGGCTGTAATAGGTAGCGTATTATGAAAACAAAACAGAACATAAAGAAAAAAAGGGTTGGACATTGCATGGCATTATTTAACAGCTAGTGGAGAACCAATAAAATAAATGTACGCTGGCGGCAACAGTACTGCACTGAAGTCCGTGTCCCGAGTGCTGCTGCTGCTGTGTTATTGCTAAAAACAAATAAAGGTAGCAGTAGTTACTACTACTTAACTACGCAAATCTCTGAAGAGATTCGGTAGTTAGAGGGGATACCTTCGCGTCGATGTTGGCTGCGTTGTCTGGTCTTTTTTGAACTATCAGGAAAGAGGAAAAGTTCTTGGGAAAAAGATATCCATAGGTTTAAGTTATGAACTGCCTGGTTTGTGGCGGTCCGGTGAGGTTCCTTAGTACTCGCCGTTTCGTAATTACCACCTAAGCGTAATACGTACCCCCCCCCGCCCCCCCTCCCCCCCCCCCCCCCCCCCCCCCCCCCCCCAAAAAAAAAAAAGCGGGAGATGCGTTGATTACAGATGCATTGATATAACCGGTAAGATAATATGACTTTAATGTGGAGCGTATTCAAAGCTTACCATGGGCACCGATTCTACGAGGTTCATTCGCCGTGAATAAAATCTCCTGCAAACACGCGGCTGGAGCTTGCAGGCGAGAAGTTGTACGTTTTGAGTCAAATTCACAGGTTATTGCCGAAGAAGGCTTTGATCGAGTGGAAACCGGTGAAGCAGTAACATGCCGTAGCCTCAATGCTATGGCCTTCAACTGCAGCATGGGTTGAACACGCCATTGCCGCACACACTTTATTCTTTTTTTTTTCTTTTAACAACTAACGACCGTACATTTCCGTGGGATTGAATTATTTATTGTCGACGATATCACCAGCAAACTTGCGCGTCAAAATGAGCAAAACTGTTTGAAAAAATTGCGGTAGCTTAGCTCGGCGATGCCAGGATATGCGCAGCGTGAGTTTATGCGCACAAAATGAGAGGCGCTATCAAGCGGGCTCCAGTGCAGCGTCAGACTTGCCTACTGCGCAACGGAGGCGCACAGCTGGGTACGCCGTGACGCTAGTGCGTTTGCCGCGGCTGTGACGTCACTCCTCTGGAATGCACAGACCGGCGAGGCGGGCGCGGCGGCAGCGGAGCGCGCGGCGGCGTCGGCTCCGGCGTGCCAACTGTGCACCGTGTGGCGTCACTGCTCCTCGCACATGCGCACCACGGAGCACGGCTCATTAGGCGAGCCACGCGAAACTGCTCAACCTCGGCCAGTGTAGCTCACGCTACAAAATAGCCAGAATACGCTCCAGCGGGGGCTTCGGTACTGCCCAGGGAACCGTCATGCGCCCATCGAGTATACTCCCCTGTCCGAACTTGCTTCCAAATGAACAGATTCGAAAAAATTGGCCGTCGACGAGTTGGCCTTCGACGAATTGGCCTAGAACCTCAGTTCCTTTACAGTGGCTTATTTGAGACGTGCATTTTTCAACTTCAAATGCTATATTTAGGGTTCAGCGCTTTCGGGTTAGCCCGAATTTAACCGGTAAAAGTACGCCGAATTCATTTTTCCAAATTCGGTCTAAACTGAAAAAGTTCAGTATTTTCGAGGGCGTTTGGAGTGGTGTGTGTGTGTGTGTGGGGGGGGGGGGGGGGGGGGGGGGGGGGGAGGGGGGAGAATGTGACTCTAACTAGGGTTTCGTGTTTTTCGGATCAATTCGAAAAACACCCACCGGTAAAAGGTTCGTCTATTCGGATTTATCTGATAAAATGAATTTTAATGTGACAATCCCCTGCCCCCCCCCCCCCCAACCCACACACACACACACAAATATATTTTACAATTAATGGTTTAATCAGCGCGTAGAGTAAATGGTCCTGGGAAAATGCCACCACACCTATCTCTCAAATTTCGGCCCGGACAGCAGGTCATTCTACTATCGGGTCAAGACAAAAGTCACTGTTTATGTTTCCGGTTTAGGTCATAATATTTGTGCCTGAGAGGAAGGAGAGGTTGTGTTTTTGTAACCGTGAAAGCTATGGACCATAGAAATTACATAAAGTGAGGAAGAGGACAGTTGAAACTTCTCTATTTCATCCTTTTCCACTCTACCTCTTGCGGCCGCGCGGTAGGTTGATGGAATAGCATGGAATGAATACAGGCTTCCCAGCGACTACCTCCAGCAGGTTATTGATTTTAAGGTATCGACATTTATCGAAATAACACTTGTGTGCTACTCTTGTTCTAGGACAAATTAGTAATGGCACCAACGCCAAATCTAACTAAAGAAAATATTAATTGTTACAATCGCGTTTTTTTTTCTTTTTTGTTCAGTATACGTTTCCATTTTGATATTATTTGTTTATTTCTAATAAGAAACACTGTGAAATTAAGCTCCGAATTTCGGAGAATTCAGAATCAAACAAAAATAAAGTCCGATAAACTCCGAATTTAAGGCAAAAAATAAGCTCTGAAAGACACCCTCTGAACTTGACGAAAAAAACTCCGAAAACACGGAATCCTACTCATTACTGACCATATCACCACTTCCTTTCGCAGTTTTCAGCTTGTCTGCGAGATCGGGTCAACTTGCAACAAAAGCTCCGGGGGCGCAGGGGTCTTCAGAACGAAATCTGGATTTTTCACCTGATAAAAATTTGTGCCGAATTCTTTGTTAAAAGAAGAGAGTTTAATCGTGAAATCGAACAACGGAAATCAAGAGCGTCCGTAAATTCCGCGCATTGTTTAACACCCCTAGCTTCCGTCTACCAGAGGACGGCATAAATACGAGTGTTTTATTGTCATTTCTGCCGTCGGCGCGAATTTATCACCTCTCGCGATCGTGAAAATGGGGGAAAACGCACCGAGTACAATGCTTGCTAATTGCTCCATTTTGATAACTGCCTCTCCGACCGAAGTGGTACTGAAGCTCATGCTCGTCCTGTGTACAAATACGAGCACACGACGATAATGTCAGATCACGGTAAGGCCCCAGTGCGTCCTACAGAACAGGGTCGCGTCGGCTGCCAAAGATGGCAACAAATAAGAAGACCAGTACCCTCTGTCTGGTACTCAAGATAAATTTTACACAAACGCTTTTATTTATTGCATTTTCGTTAGTATACTGGTTTTCGTCAATAAACCTAATATAACTGAGAAGTTTATGAGTCTACAAATATTCACCGCAATAAACCGAAACTTTGGAATAAAAATCGAAAAAATGCGCGGAATTTCAAATAATACAAACCGAAAACGCCGAACCCTAGCTACGTTGTCAATGTCATGTTTTGACGCTGCGCTGTTTTGTTGCTGTGCCGTTTTGACGCTGTGCTATTTTGTCGCGTGCCATTTTGACGCGTGCCGTTTTGACGCCGTGCTGTTTTGGCACGTGCTCTTCTGTCGCCGTGCCGTTTTGACGCTGTGCTGTTTTGTCGCGTGCTATTTTGACGCGTGCTGTTTTGTCGCCGTGCTGTTTTGACGCTGTGCTGTTTTGACGCGTGCTCTTTTGACCGTGCTGTTTTGTCGCGTGCTGTTATGTCGTGTGCTGTTCTGTCATGGTGCCGTTGAGCTCACGTCGTCCCTTGTGTCATCGGTGTGCCCACCAAGGACACACTGCCGAGATAGTGACGACATAATTGAAACGAGACGTCACTCCTTCAAGCGTCATTGTGGGCAGTGCTTGAGTTGGCTTGAGGCGCTCTTTTTGGGTGCAATTCTTTAATCGGGCGAAAAAACACAAACGCTTATCAGTTAATTAATAGTTCAAAAGTCGGTAGTATTGAGTTCAATTGATATGCGAACAGCGAAGCGCGTAGCCTTCGGTACATTCAGCGCCTCCTGAAGGTCTCTTAAACTGATTAGATTGCGAGCTGGAGAGTAGGACACTGCGAGGGTGCGTGTCCTACTCCGATGTAGCTGACCCTCGCCCAGCACAGCCCAAGCTTCCACGCTGCGCCGGTGGTGCGTTAGAAAAGTTCCGCCACAGCCACTTTCGTTGGCTCGGCATGAGCCGCGCGAGGGAGCACGCTGCCATCACCGCCTAGCTAAGCAGAAGGCCTCCGCACCGACATCACAGTCAGATCGATCGAGGCCTGAGATTGGGCACGAGTGCTGCGTCAGTGTTCGGCCGGGGCTCGTGTTCGATCACCGCGTCGAGAGGTCGGACTCGGGCCCAATAGCCGAGTTAGCACGATGCGACTGTGATGACGTTTCATGAAGGGAGAGGAGGCGATGCGGACGCTTTAATTATTCTAGGTGACGTTGACGCCGATCACAACTGAAGTCCCTTGATACTTCTTTTGCAAGTAAAGACAACAAATACAAATGACAGAGCACATTCCGCTAGAACAAAACGGCGTCATTCAGTTCAGTCGTCTGCTGTGCGCCGCCATTTGCTTCCTCAACCCTGCACCGTCACGCAGTCGGCGCTTCAAAGAATGTTGCCACTTGTAAGAAGCTTTTATTTGGAGACTTTACTCGCAGCAGGAGCTGGCTGCTTGCGCGCGTGCGTCCATAGAACATTACCGTCGCGTCATGCTTCCTCCTAACTTGAGTAGCTTTTTTTTATTTTTTTTTTATTTTCTTGATATGCGCGTTCATTTTGTTGTTAACTGTATAGCAGAAACTGTGCGAAATTCAAAACAATAACAAGAGGGGACTCAGGAAGGCTGTTGACGCCTCAGTGAAGTCAATTTGCAAACTTTTAAGTTTTATGTAACAACTCTCAGCCCTCGTCTTGTGTCCCCTATAGTTCTTGTGTCTCGCGTGTGGATCCTGGATTGCCAAAATGCAGGTCCGCCAGCTCCTATATTCACCAAACATTATAATAAAAAACAGTAATTATGTCAGTGACATTTTGTAGGCAGTCAGGTTCTCGTACAGCACACTCATTAAATTATCACCCAGTGTTTCAGAAGTGTGTACAATAAGTTAAATTAGTTAGTTCGTGCACGGAAGACCTGTAGAGCTTGATTGACGTCGGTTATCAGATCCACGCAGACGTCCTTGTGAAGACTTTAGCGCGCATGGATCCTGAAAAATAGTGAAGCAGCGTGGACGAGAAACTGCATGTTTTATTTGTTTGTTTTTGCGGGGAATATTTGTGCAAACAGAAATATTAAACGACAAGGAAACAGGAATGCTACAACCGGCAAAGGCTGACGCCTCAGGCAGCACCGCAGCAGTTGCTGTCTGGGCCGGCTTGCTTTCATTGTTGTATTTCACTAGCTCGACTTAGCGGGGAGCCAATGAACACATTGTGAAGTCGCGTTCAGCGTCTACAACGGCAGCCATCCGACGAGGTAGACCTTCCATCAGGCGGGATACCAGGTCCAAAGCTCTCAGTCGCTCCCACTCAGCGTCGACCACCGACCACAAGACGTCCGCCGTTCCAGTCTGCAGAAGCCGGTGGCAGAGGGCCTTCTTCATTGCCCCCAGACGTTTTCTAGAACGTTCATGTCGGCCGCCTGGGGTGGCCGCTCCAACGTCATGCTCCCCCCGTCCAGCTTGTCAAATACAACAACGAAAGCAAGTTGGCCCAGACAGCTACTGCCTCGGCACTACCGGAGGAGTCAGCTTTTGCCGGTTGCAGCATTCGTGTTCCCTTGTTCATTATTTCTGTTTGCACAAACACTCCCTGGTAATAAACATGTAATTTCTCGTCTATGCTGTTTCACAATTTTGCAGAAGCCATGCACTCTAAAGCCTTCGCAAGGACGTTTGCGTGGTTCTGATGACTGGCGTTAATCAAGGTCCACACGTTCTTCGTGCACAAACGCACTGATTTAACTCATACTTCAGTCTTCTGACACACGGGGTGATAATTTAATGAGCGCGCTGAACGAGATTCTGGCTCCCTGCAAAATGTCAATGACAGAATTACTGCCTTCCGTTAAAATATTTGGTGAATGCGGGAGCTCGTGGAACTGCATTTTTGCAATTCCAGCGCCACACACAAGACCATAACTTGGGGGGACACAGGGCGGGCGTTGGGAGCTTATACATAAACGTTTGCTAGATAATTGACTTCACCTAGAGGGTCAGCAGCCGTCCTGGGTCCCCTCTTGCTATTCTGTCTCGTATTTCGCACGGTTTCTGGTATGCTGTTCACAAGAAAATGACAACGCGTATTAAGAAAATAGCAAGGAGCATGACCCTGCAGTAATGCTCCATGGACGCGCGCGCCAGGCACGCGTGCTAGCAGCCTGGTCATGCGGCGAGCCACAAGTGTGTCTGAAGGAATTCCCAGCGCACCACCGGCGCAGAGTCGGAGCTTGGTTTGTTCTGGACAAGGGTCAAACACATCGGTGTAGGACGCACAACTTCGCAGCGTCCTACTTTCCAATCCGCAATTTTATCAGGTTCAAGAGGTGCAGCATGTACTGACGGCCACGCGCTTCGCTGTTCGCATTTCATTTGAACCCGATAGTACATCTTCGCAAATTATTTAGAATAATTTGGCCCTAATAGTAATGGGTGTTAATAGTACACTTCAAATATGACCCCTAAAACCAAGAATTAAAAAGTTAAGATATTTTAATTAATTAGTAACCTTACCGTGACAATTACTACCTCATTCCATCGAGCCTGTCATATACATGGTGAAAACGGAGCTCGTTTAACTCTTACCCCATATATTAAAAAAGTATGTTTGGATTGAAAAATCCTGGGAAGATTCATTGGTGGATTTTTAGGGTATGACATGGCATGACTGTTGGAAACGCCATGCACGTCTCCATTTGAGAAACGCTAACGCTGACGCAATCACTTTTCTCTTTTGGGTTTCTTTATTGGCTTTTCTTTTGCTTCCCATATTTTTTGCTGCTGCTTTTTTTTTTGGCCTTGTTACTGAATCAGCGTAAGTGTTTCCCAAAGGGGCACGTGTGTGGCGATACCAAGGGTCATGATATCGCATTCCATAAGAATACACCAAAAAATATCTTCCTGCAATTTTTTCACTCCTTTTTCGTACTCTGCCTGTCAGAGTACGTCGACGCGCTTGGATACGATCATCCATATTATTTGTGGAAAGAACCACGTTCCTACCACTTGTGGAAGAAACTGTATCCATATCACCCGTGGAGGATACCGCATTCATCGTTTTAACCACACATACACCACAGCCGACGCTCCGCTACTACGGAAACCCAAAGCTAAGAACAACCGGCAGCAGAAAGGCTACTGAGCACGCCCGCATTCCACCGCGCCGCGGCGCATAGATAACAAAACCGTAGTGTTGAATGAGATGGCGTCATTAGAGAAGGCCAACGCTAGACTTTGTTTCAGCTTTGGTCCGAGTGCAGCCGATGTTATGAGCCGAAGTGCCAATCAAACAGCGAAAGAGCCACAACGTCATAGCGTGCTCGCTGCAGTTGATAGGACCAACCGGTATTCGCCGTCTCTCTCTGTGCGTGCTCCTCCGCCGGCTAGCCCTATCTAGCGCAAAGAGCACGCCATGACGTTGCGCTTTCTGCGCTGCTTGATTGGCCCTTCAGCTCATGACATCGGCCGCGCTCGGACCGAAGCTGAAACGACGTATAGGAAGTGTCGCGCGGCACCTCCTCCTTCCTGGCTCCGCGCCAACTGTGCGCGTGACTTTGACGAACACGAAAGGGATCGTTTTGACGAAAACCCGGCGGTGTCTGTCAGTTTTTCAGCACCGGGGAGAGTTGGAGAGATTGACGCATGCTGACGCCAGCGCTTCAAACCAATTGGAACGTCGCACGTGTCACCACCTACCCTGTTTTTTCACTTTCTCACCGGCGCTCACAAACGAAAGACACCACAGGCTTTCGTCAAAACGAGCGTTCTAATGCTAACACATTAAAAGGAAAGCACCCTGAATACTATATTATCATTCGTTTACAAATGTACGAGGTGTCATGGGAAATTGAACAATGGCTATGGTTAATGCAAGAAACGTTTTCTGTATGTTCTACATTTTTTGCGATGATATGTGATTGTGGACAAAGCTTCAAGCGCTCTGTTTGTGCTCAATTGTGAAGTCGGACAAAAAAAAACAACACGTAAGAACTGATCTAGGAAGCTGAAACCAAAGTTTTCAAGTGGTGGTGATGGAATACAGCGTTTTATTATCAAAGGATGTAGTGAACTTTTCATTCCTATTCTTAAACATAATTTTAATGTGTCCCCAAGTTAGGCATCTTTCCTTCAATTTGAAAAATAAATATGTGAGTGTGCCTATTTTAAAAAAGTCGCGATGCCTCTGTTGTTACAATATATCGTCCAATATTTTTACTTTCTGGATTTTCTAAGCTTTTTGAACTTGTTATAAGTGTGTGAATGCTTCTTTATTTTCGACAGAAACTTCCACCAGTGCAGCATGGCTTCGTAAGTGGCCGTCCTGTGCAGATTTATTAGTGTACTCTTTTTTTAATATGCAGCACCTATTGCTATAAATAGAGGTCAGGTAGATAAACATATATTGAAATATTGAAAGCTTTCGGCAGAATTAGTCATGAATTGTTACTACGTATAGTATTTTCATATGGAGCTTGCCGGAATTTATGTAGGTGGTTTGAAAGCAATTTGTTATCTCGTTCGAACACTGTCCGGGTTGGTGACAGTCTCTCCGAATTATTTTGTGCGACATCGGGTGTTCCTCATAGGCATCCATACTTTTTTAGACTGTAATATACTAAAACATGGTGTGTCTTTACTTCTTGAGTGGTGTATGCCAAATCAGCGCGCTCTTTTCCCCCGATAAACAAAGGTATTATCTTTTTGCCGACGGTATGCTGTTGTTGATTTTACTTATAATCTCGACGAAATACCTATAGAGGTTGGATCACTCATAAAAGATCTTTGCAAGTGCTTATCGTTCTTTAACTTTTATAAACAATATATCTTTTGTCGTGGACAATGCTTATAAAGTGTTTGGAATAATATCTGGATTGAGGGAAGAATTTTAAGAACCTCCAATCTTTTATATCTTTTTAACTGTTTGGTAAGGTCAGGACTTGAATTTGCCTCGGCAAAAATTGAATTCGATACCTAAAACGCAGGCCATGAGCATTGAAAATGTTGAATAGATTTTCACTTCCATTTTTTCACTTACACTTTTTCTCTACCAGAAGAACTCTTCCTGTCTTTTGCGTAAACTTATAAATGGGGTTATTGATTCTGTGCAGCTTCTTGGGAAAATAAATTTGTATGTTCCTTTACATGTAACCAGAAATTCTGTTAGTTTTTATGTTTACTCACCCTGTTACACTTAACCACTTTCTAGAATCCAGGTTTTGTGTAACACTACCGTTCCACCTCACCTTGACATTTAATCAACTACATTGTACCATAGGCAATTAAATGATCACTGATCTGCCTCTATATTTGTTCTATTTGTTGCTTGGAAAAACGTTTCTTGCTTGTTGAGGATGGTGTACAAAAGTGGAGACCTTCGTGGTTTTGGACACCTGAGTAAAAGAATATTATTATCATGAATATCGATAAGAACATTGATTTTCTAATATTATCTGAATTGGCCTAGCCTCTAAGAGTAATTACCATCAGTACTGTAATTTCACCATAACCTATAAAACCAATAACTAAAATCTTAATTGACATACCTTAGTTAAATGGCATAGCGGTTGTCTTCTAATCTAATGTGCCCCGCCAAGCCTGATAAACACATGATGAAAACTAAACCCCTGTAACCCCCACCCATTTAAATAATCTCCTATTCGAAGTAAAATCACACATCGTCTATAAAACTTCCATGTTTTGGGGGAACATTTACTTCGATTTTTTACAGATTATACGGTCAATTTATTTAGCTTGGGACAGAGGAACTTTGCGTAATAATTATTTAATATGTTCAGGAAAAACGTCATTGCAAACGTTTTAGTGTTGCTCACAAATTCAAGGCTTAGGGATCCATAATTTAGCGAAGAATGTGGTCTTCCTCTAAAGCTTCGTACACGGAAAACTATAAATTTTGTTTAGGGGAAGATTAATCTTTATACAACTTATCTCGGCGGAAGCTTTTAATGCATGAAAGCAGTGTTTTTGTTTTTTTTTATAAAGCTATTTTATGTCTAACCGAAATAAACGTGCTTGTGTCACTGGCATATGTACTCAATTTGAGCGTATTTCAAGAACGTTCTTCATGTGTAGTAAAAAGAGTAGAGGTCCTAGAATACTGTTTCGCTGCACACGTCATGGTTTGTTTAGAACAGTTATATACAGTTTAGAACAGGTATATGTATAAAAAAAGTATTTTTTCCACATTCGCATTAAAAGCAAGCAAAGAGGAAAACCTCCCTCCGTGACAGAAGAGGTCGGCTTCGCGCGGTCTATTGCATACGCCACGTGACGACCATTTCATAAAGCGTCGCCCTAAACACGGCGTTCGTTTCGAAGCCATGTATAGGTTCAAAAAACCTATACATGGCGGCAAGCCAGGTTTATGGTACGTGACACTAGGGGCTCCCTTATTTTCACCGCCGTGGAGAAAATAAACGACGGGGCCAGAGCGTTTGGAAAAGTTGTTAGCGATGATTTCCAAACTTGTTATGCGGTCTTTTTTTGAGTCATTAAATAAACCTGGCTTGACTACTACCTTTTTTCAATCTTTACATCTTATTTTCCGAAGCGCGGGAGTCGATCAGTCTTCTGCTCTGTTCAAGAAAAGCTCTGGGGGGTTAAACCTTTAACTCTGCACAGTTTGCTACATCCTTTAACTGTTTTAACCTCGCTCTCCGAAGCTCCCTTGACAGGAAGGTTTTCGATATAAGGGAACATTCAAGATCGCTGCTCTTTTCCGCTGTTCATCAAACAGTTCCTAATGTACAGCGGAAGCACCGTGTAGCATTCCGGATATCGATATTTGTGGTACGGATCTCACTGGCTTTAAATATAGATACATTAGTGTGTATTACAGAAGTCTTATTTCGCTGTCCAACAGAGCCACATTTAAACTGCCATTGACGGGTTCACCTTACGTTCAGTTGATTCTACACAGCAAGCGATAGCTCAATTATTTTGGGAAGAACGTAGACTGCTCTATGTCGCCCTACGATACGTTAAAAAGTATGCTAAGCTTCTTATGTTCAATGTTCCCGAGGTACGAAACACGGACGACAGAAGCTCAGTTGAAATGAATGAGCGAAATTGTCTGTATGTTCTGTAACTAGTGGTAGCTTCTTCCACCTAGCATGGCCTTTGAAAAAGCCTGTGTCTAGAGTGCCGTGGTACTCTTGCTAAGCGTTCAAGTGCCCACGTCCAATGACACTCTAAGCACGCATTGGAGTGCAATCCGAAGGCCCTAAATGGGCTGTACAGAAGACGTGGGTCAGCGCGTCCCGAGAAGCATAGCCTGCCGCATCCGTAAGCTAAAGAAATCCGATTTACAAAAAAAAATTTCACCATCGAAGTGCTTCGGAAGTGAGGGAAGTGTCGCAAGCGGAAATTTAGAGGACCCAGAGGAAATTAGAGAGTAAATAAATTTAGAGGAATTTAGAAGATAAATAAATTTGTCTTTTAGAGACAGCCAAATTTACTTATAAGCTTCGTCTTGGTACCAATCCAGCCAGCTGAAAGTCATGATGTGGAAATATTGTGAACTTTAATTTGGTCTCCTGTGTTTGTTAGTTACCGAATCGACAACAAACCAGCACCGACCAACCAGCTCTTTTACGACGCAAATAGTTTCACGAAAAAACTAAAAAAAAAAACAACTTCGAAATACAAATAAATAAACACAAAAAGATGGTGTGGAATGGGCATGCTGCGGACACTAAAGTTCGTTAATATTTTTTTCTTATCTTTTTTTTTTTTTTTTTTGTATGGAGCATTAGTGCAAGCTGGGTGCAAGGTGCGCAAGGAACGAGCGAGGCGCCCGTTGAGTCCGGATTCCCTGGATTACCGCCTTCGGACGCACACGATGTCCTCAGTTGCCACACAAAGCCTTTAGTCATGGATCGGGGACTTTATCCCCCGTAAGCTGACAGCGCGGTGGAAACTACGTGCTTGTTAGACCGTTTGACTGTCAGTCTCGCACCACGTGATCACCCCTTCTCCGCATACACACGCGAGGCGAGCGAAATCAAGCGATAGGAGTCAGGCCACTGAATGGTTGGCTAACGCTTAGCTTCACCGCATTGTCAACTTAGAGATGAACGAAATAAGAGCTCACCTCTACAATCAATTTCCGGCCTGTTATCGCCTGACATCACTTTCTGCGCGCGAAACCTCCAACCTTGAAAGCAACAAGATCGTTTTGCCCACGATCAAGCTTCCCGGAACTTTAGAACGGATGCCTTGCGAACGATGGGGCCTAGGAAGAGTAGCGCTGCCATAATTTTTTTTTTTTTTATTTTAATTCTGTTTTTGATTTCACGAACGGTTTCGGAATATATGACCGAATACCGTTTTGGCATCTCCACAGAACTAAGATTTAGTGACACTATGACTGTTAACCATTTTGTTCTTAGCCCGAGACTGAGGCAGGAAAAGAGGAAAGTTTCAAAGTAGAATAAAAATGAACAGTCGAGGACGTGTCCTCGACTGTTCATTTTTATTCTACTTTGAAACTTTCCTCTTTTCCTGCCTCAGTCTCGGGCTAAGAACAAAATGGTTAACATCCACCAGCTCGCCTGCGCAATCACTACATTATCATTTATTACTATGAATGTGTCATTGATAGTAGGTATTCCATGCGCAATTATGCATAAATATATAGGACAACGATAATTTGTTTGTTATGTTTGTGAACACGGAAAATACATAAATGAATTAATTAATATATTTATAAAAGTATCTGCTTCACATTTTTTCTCAAGAAGGTCTTTCTCGCGCGCTTCATGGGTAACAACACAATCATTTAAGTACTAACGTGTGCACTTATATGGCAGAATTTTTTTTTTATTTTTATACAAAAGAATTTTACGTTAATTTACCTTAATTACTTTTCTCGATTAAATTTTCTCTATAATAAGGGACGTGCTTAAATGCATATATGCTTCTGTGCAACCCTGCTGTCATTGCTGCCAAGAAAAGCAAACATATTTTTGATAGGACAGGTCAGGACTGCTTATATTATAAATTTGAAATAAACACCCGTGCCAAAATCACCGGTGCATTTCCAATGAGAGGGCCGCTATCCCGTGCTCGCCTGGCGTATAAATGATCAGTGACTCGTCATTCGTAATCTATAGAGAGTATTTCGGATGAAAACATTATTTCAAAGCAAATGAGAGCGAAATTACAGTCGATGTGCCAGAGTGAATCGTTAATTAAACAAGAGTCCCACTCAGGGCCGTACCCAGAAAAAAATTTCGGGGGGGGTTTTCGGGGACAACGGCGGCCATTTTGAAAGTGTCTATTGTCTTATTTTCGCCTATGAATCATGTGCATCGGTGGCATATAATGGAGAGTTACAGCAAACCGGAGATCCGGTCCCGGTTTCGTACCCGGTAGCCGACCGGCGCCACTGCGCGTGCGCAGAGATGGAGATTAAAATCGGCTGGCTGCCAGTGCACCGACCAGGGCCGTACACAGAAAAAAATTTCGGGGGGGGTCAGAACCCCCTATCCCCCCCCCTGGTTACGGCCCTGGTCCCACTTACACCAATTCTATGACGTCGCGCTTAGGCGGTGGTGCAGCCTGTTGAAAGGAGCATGGCCGAACGCTTCACACTTCGGAAAATGGGTACATGCAGCGCGTCGTGCGCGGAGCTCTTGTGTGCAAACGCGTGCTTGTTTACACGCAATGAGTTGGTGTACACTCGATTCAAAGGTCAAACTGTTCGTGAGAGATTATTCGGCGTGAAGTCGGTCTGCCTTTCAAGATTTGCGACACTAGTTCACGCTGTACATGAGACACGCGTAGCTAGTGCAGCACGACCGCTAACCTGAGGTCGTTAACGTGCATCACGCGCTATACTTAGTTTCACCTCCGAATGAACCGCAGATGCTGTTTCAGTGCTTGTGCATCCGCGAGCGCTCATGTGCCCGCCGAGGCGTCATCCAAAACAATTAGCTCGCGCTTTTAGCACGTGTGACCAACAATGGTCCATGCTGAGTTGAGACGAAGTATTCCTGGTGTTCATAGCACGTTCTGCAGAATGAGCTTGCGCTCCTCGTGCTCCTAGCTCCAACCAGTCAGCGACTCGCGCGGGCTAGCGCGAAATCCTCCCTTTGAAACAGAAATTTCTAGCGCAAGCGGTCATTCCGCGAAAACACCTCTGAAGGCTGCACTTTCGTGCCGGTAGCCTTCGCTGTTTAAGGACAAGCCTCGGGCACGTGCAGCATTCGCGCGGAAATATATTTTGGTGTTGTAGTAGTATTTTGAAGTGCAGGAGAAAAGCTGGAAGCCACCCGCATCTATTTCACGAGCAGAGTGCTCGCGAAAGTAGCGTAAGTACTTTTAACGTAAGCTACCACTTTTAGAAACAGATTGTAATTGTTTGAATAATCTTCTATTTGTTCTTTTTTCCCAAAAAATTGATTCGTGATTGGAGTGATCTCCGAGAATACCGGTCACCAGTGATACCTGTATAGTGCCATATTGGCGTGACATTTGAGTGCTGTGCTCTTGATGCATCGTGTTCCTTTTTATTATTCCTGTTTTTTTTTTTTTTTTTTTTTTTTGCAATTTGGCAACTGGACTTTTATGTAGTCGGACGCTGTGTTTCTCTATCTGTGACAATTTGATAGTTTATGTACGAAATTAATCCCTAAAATAATGCCCTCTGCTCACTGTAGGCATTTTATAAATAAATAGAACAAATAAATATCCGCGGGAAGGGTGCGCTAATAACTAAATGAATAATTTTCGATTAGTATTTCAAAGGTTGGTATTTTACGGCAGTTAATCATTCAAATATTAAGCTGAGATCTGTTTTTGTAGTGAAGGCAAGTGGAACCGTTCGCGGGTTTTAGAGATTCGAAGAGCTATCGCTGTAAAATGGTAAACACTCTCCAATGTACTTTTTTTTTTTTCGGTCATGTTGGTTTGAGTATATTTACTGTGGCGGATGCTTTCAACGCGTGAGCTCTTGTTTATTGGGGGCATTCGTTCAGTAGTGCACCCGCTCTCTCTTGCCTCGGTATTACGTATATCATATGATAATTAAAGGGGCGATGCAACGACTTTTGTCTTTTACGAAATACCGCTCAGAACGAATCCCTGACGTTAACTACCTATGAAACACCCGTTCGTTTTTCACCACACGCAATCGAAGTCGCAGAAAAAAATAAAGAAAAACGAGCAGCGTTCACCCCCTCAACTCGTAGCCAGAACAAGCGACCACTTGATCTGGAGCCGATTATATGCCGCGAATGTTGATCATAGCCACGCGATGGGGTTGGCAAGGCACAGGACACGCGCTGAGTTCCAGACATTGTTATGGTTCGGCTGTTGTCGTTATTGCAGCGATTGGACACAAGACACTACCCGAATGCTTCTCGAGCTATCGATTATCACGAGCCCAAACCGAGTGACCACGCCATTCTCGGGTCCAATCTATGAGCCGCATTCAAATATCGTCACTCGGCGGTACTGCTACCGCCCAGCTACGTCATCAGGTTTTGCGAAGGAGAGATTGAATGAAAACACTCGGTTTTGTCCTCGAAATTTCAGCGCAGCAAGGGAGTATCTTGGTCAGTGGCGTTGCGTGCGAGTATCCTTGAGTCCCACTAGTGCCGGTAAGCTCGTGTAAAGTGAAAAACATTCCAATTGCATATCGTTGCACCGCTCCTTTAAAGGAGCTGTGCAACAGTTTTTGTACTGTGCACAAATACCGCTTAAAACGGATCCCTAACGTTAATGACCTATGAAACACGCGTTCGTTTTTCACCCCACGCAACAGAAGTCACAGAAAAAAATTTAAGAAAAACGAGCAGCGTTCACCCCCTCAACTCGCAGCCAGAACAAGCGGCCACGTGATCTGGAGCCGATTATATGCCGCCAGTGTTGATCATAGCCACGCGCTGGGGTTGGCAAAGCGCAGGACACGCGCTGAGTTCCAGACATTGTTATGGCTCGGCTGTTGTCGTCGTTGCAGCGATTGGACACGGGTCACAACCCGAATGCTTCTCGAGCTAGCAATTGTCACGAGCCCTAGTCGAGTGCCCACGCAATGCTCGGGTCCAATCTATGAACCGCATTCAAATATCGTCACTTGGGTGTACTGCGATCCCCACGTTACGTCATCAAATTTTGCAAAGGAGAAATTGAATGAAAATGATCGCTTTTGTCCTTGAAATTACACCGCAACAAAGGAGTTTCTTGGCCAATGGCGTTGCGTGTGAGTATCCTTGAGTCCCACTAGTGCCAGTAAGCTCGTGTAAAGCGAAAAACATTCCAATTGAATATCGTTGCACAGCTCCTTTAACCCCTCCAACTAGCAATCCGGAAAATGGGTTTTATCGACGTGTTTGATCCGCTATGGCAATCAGTTTGTTGGAGGATGCTTCATCGACAAAATCGTCTCGTCGACACTGCGCTGTCCCATCGACGGTTTCATCAAAACGAGCGTTGTGTCGTTTCACAACATAGCTTGCTTTGCGATAGCATTTATGGGCGAGCCCTGCGCACTTTACGCGTCCGTAACGGTCCGCCGGTCGGTCGTCTGTAACCATACAACAGATTGGAGCCACCACGTAACCACAGTGGAAATAGCGCTCCATATAATAGTCACAAGGTCACGTGACTATAATCCGTGCGGGCGATGTAAACATCGTCACTGATGTATCCATGAATCCCGAACAAGAGCTCTGCCGGACAAAAGCTTTTCGATGACCCGTACGAAACCTCAGCACTTTTTTTCAGAGACTCGGATAAAAGTACATCCTTTTATGACTACACATGAGCAAAGGGTTAATGAAGAATTTCTTTTATTTTATTGCCGATCTTGATATGAAGACCGTATCTTTGTTTCTGGAAACCGAAAACTACGATAAGAAATGTCTCGATATGGGCTCATCGGGGCCGCCAAATGGGGCTGCCGATGTCTGCGTCAATGCCTCGTCATTCCGTCGCGACCAAATGCATGGGACCTTTCGCTCCAGATTATTATGTTGACTTTACGACCTCGAGAGAAAAGCTTCGTGCTCTAACTACGGGTTTATGAACTCCATTTCGTGTCCAGTGAAGAACCCCGTTGCGATTGACAGGACAAGAACATATTCTGAAGCGTGGTTATACAAGGACGGCTCTACGACTTTACGGCACTACTGCTGCCACAATAACACGCCGAATGCCTCCAACATGGCACCAAGGTACTGATAGCAGACGATAACGTCGTGTTTGGTTTAGAGTTTAGCCGGAAATAACGTCAGCTGCAAAACGCAAAACGCAAAAAAAAAAAAAGAAGCGAGCACAAAGAAGTTGCCAAATGCCCCACCACTGACACCCCACTCTTTAGCCCCGCCTTTAAAAGGCTAGCTTGATCAGAAGCCCATGACTCGAATCCCCAGATCATACGGCCGGGTCCTCACCGTGACGGTTGAGCCTTCTGCTTTTAATTAAGAGACAGTAAGTGTGCACGCGAGCGTGTGTAACGTAATCATGCCGTCATTTGTAGACCCTCAACATATTAGGTTAAAACATGGAACAATGCTGGTTGAAGCTCGCACAGGGATTCTGCACGTGAGGCTATAATGCTACACCCGTACGATCGCCCACATGTGGTTGGTATTTTAGACTACCGATCTGGCGCAATCCACATGGTTGCGTGCATGTTCTTTTTTTTTTTTTTGGTGGGCATGTTTTGTTGTTTTGTTTATTTTGAGGCATAACCTAGTTAGCTTCGCTGGTGCTCCGAGGCAACGCGAAAGTGGCTGACGATTTTCTTGAAAATCATATTGCCTCTTTTTTTTTTTTTTTTTTTTTTTTTTTTCGTTGGGAGACATTTGATTTATCATTCTCTTTTTAATTTTGACATTAGGCTTCAAGCTGAGTTCGGAGCGTCGTGTCTGCCAGACTCTTTTTGTCTTCTTGCTCTAAAGCTGTCATGTTTAAGCAATCTCTACCACATTGGTTTTTTGGATACCCGGCAAGCAAATACCAACAGAGACAAACGAAAGAATTCGAGCGCCCTTCTCCCGCACGGAAAGGGGGGGGGGGGGGGGAGGCGCACGCACCGACGGCCTCGAAACGGAATGCTTACAAGGTCGCTCGGCCTGGTGCAAGACCTCTATCTTTCCCTGGGAAAGGGCGAGAGAGGGTGATGAGAGAACAGTTCCCCTCCCGTTTTCCCCACACTGCCCTACACCACCACCAATCTCTTCTAATCTCTTCTTTGCAAGCGAAGAGGACTCGTCCTCGAAGGAGGACCTGACAGTGTCGAGCGAGCTAAGCGCCCACCGGACCAGTTATCACCTGCCTCGCTCTCTGCGCGTGGTTACAGGAGGGAGCGTGATCACGTGGTTAAAGACAGACGTGCGATTAGTTCACCGGGCACCCCTTAGCTTCCTCTACACTTTCAGCCTAGGAGTGACGGAGCCCAGCACGCAAAACACACACACTAAAAAAAAAAAAAAAAGAGAGACGAAAGCGTTGAGAGGGCGCGCGGGCGCGCGCGGCAAAACGCCGACGCCGTCGAGGCGAGATCTCTTTGCTTTAGGGCATTTCGCCATCGGAGCGGCGTAGGGAGGCCTACCCGAAAGCCGGCGCACTCAGCTCGCGGACGAAGACGTCTGTCACGTGATGTTTACTGGGCGCACCGTCGACACCGCTGCGTAGGCTCGCCGACGGCAGCTCTTCCGTGACTTCGTTGCCGCGACCTCTTGTCACCATTCAACCGAACTTAAAAGGTAAGTAGCTCATTTTTGCATGCGCCTTGAGAGATAATCGAAGTGCAGAAGGAATGAAAGACGCGTAACTTAACGCGATAGCGCGTGTTGTGTCAGAAAACGCGCTCAACCTTGTTGCTTCTGCTTTCCCCACTCAGTTGCACGAGGGCAACGCATCCTCGCATGAGACTCGACTCGATTGATGTGTCCAGGACAAGGGCTCATATCCATGGGAGTTCGGTTTGCTCTGGTTTCTTCCAAACACTTTTTGTTCGTACCTTTTCGCTTTCCGGCGCCGTAAGAAGAACGGAAGAAATCGAAAACACTGAACCGCACTCGTTGAATAATTACGATAAGCGCTCTCGCGTGCTGAAATTTAAAGAGAGGATGTCATGTTTTCTTTAGTCTACTTATCTATGTAAAAAAAAAAAAAAAGTTCTTGTCTTAGGCAGTGGTGTGTTCGTTTCACATCGTGCATCCCCGCTCCGCGAATGCGGCCACCAGACGGTCATGTTACATGTCGAAAAATTGCCTTTTTGGAGCGTTGCGGAGGCTGGCGGCAGCGTGCTGAAGTTACGTGTTTTACTCGTTCGTCGGTATTCGCTGAAAAAGTTATTTAAAACCCCGTGTAAGCCGAGAGGCTTGCCGTTGAGAACACGTCAAAAGTTTTACGCAAGCGCAGTGCCGTAGGAAAGAGTCGCAATTCGCCGAAATCAAGTTTACCGCGGCGTGATCAAAGCTTCCTTGGCACGCCGAAGCGCTGCGTCTCTCTGCCTTCGCGCGCTTGGATACCGATCAAGAATCGGCGCCGCGGCAAAGTTTTGAAGGTGTGTCGCGCGTAGATGTTTTTGGGCATCATATATCGGGCACGGAGTTCTGGGTCGTTCAGCTGTTCCGGCAAGTTGCTTTGAATAAAGGGGGAAAACAATATGGACGGTTGCTCTTATGCACTATTAACCATGTTCCATATCTGCTCTAATGGATCACATGGCAGCACAAATAGAGCAACGCTGTGGAGCAAGTTTGGTTTTCGAAGGCAAAACTACTAGACAGCGAGAATTAAAATTTTTGAAGCGCGACCCATACGGTCGTGTGCAGTCCCTTGGCCAATCACAATTAGGCGAGTCGCGCTCAAACGTCAAGTGCAATAAAGTAGGTTTATAATGGTTCAGCACTAATCAGTGATGAGGAGCTATCGTGCACAATATTCTGTAAATAGTCTAACAACGAAAAAAGACGTATTGAGTGCGACACAGTTTGTGCGAACAAATAATCGCTGGTTTTTCCAGTTTTTCTCTTTGAAACCAAGGGATGTCATCCAAGTTATTATTGCTACGGAAAGAGCTCATATAATGTAAGCAAAAACATTTCGTGCTCGCTAATACTAATTGGAAGTAAAATGTGCCGATGTCGTGTTCGCGCTAACAGTATCATGATGTGTACCTTCCCCTCCTCGTTCGTTGCCACTGGCCCCTGGATCAAGCTCTTTCTGGGCCGCAAGTGCCGGAAGTTACAAATACAGGGTGTCACAAAAGAAAATTTACACGGTCTTTTTTACTGCAAAAATAAACTAGGCATCGCCGAACGCTCATTCTCCGCCCAAAGGTAGAGCTAGAGGTCACAGCCAGATGCCAAAGTTTCAGCCTGATCCGATAACTTAATCAAAAGTTATAAGTGATTTTCTGAAAATTTCAATGGGAAAATGGAGCCCATTTTTGCCCGTTTTCGGTTTCTGGTGCCATAGAGCCCCATGTGTTTGAAAACTCTGTCGGCGGCCATTTGCCCATTGAAATTTTCAAAAAATCGCTTATAACTTTTGATTAAGTTATCGGATCGGGCTGAAACTTTGCCATCCGGTTGTGACCTCTAGCTCTATCTTTCGGCAGAAAATGAGCGTTCGATGATGCCTAGTTGATTTTTGCAGTAAAAAAGACCGTGTAAATTTTCTTTTGTGACACCCTGTACAGTCGTCGGGGTAAAGTAAAATGCTGCTCCAGAAGCACATATGGCTTTACACACATCGCACTCGTAAAACACATTTACACTTCGATTCTTTATTGTCATCCGAGCATGCGAAGGCGCAGAGACGCAGTGCTTTTGTGGGCCAGGGAAGCTTTGATCACGCTGCTAGACCGGTGAAACATGCTTTCGACAAGTTGTGCCTTTTTCCTGTGACACTCTGCTGCCGTAAAAATTTCCACGTTTTCTCAACGGCAAGTTTCACGGCTTACACAGGGTTTTAAAAAACTTGTTTGGCAAATGACGAGAAACAAGTAGAAAACATGTCTTCAGCTAGCTGCCGCCATCCTCCACCACGTTCCAAAAACAATTTTTCAATGTGCAAGATGGTTGTTCGGTGGCCGCACTCGCGCTGCAGCGAGCAAGTGGGGATGCGTGATCCGGCAATTGTCATAGAGATCGGTAGTTCGTTCGTTTCGCGGTAGGCCTAGCGGGCGAACGACGACCGTGCTTGCATAACATACCGCAGGATGGCGCCAACAACATCATTAGATGCTGGCTGGAAGCAGACGATGACGTGCCACCTGCTTTGGCCGCTATGATTTATTAAATACTTTCAGCGGATATGATGTGTTACCGCTCGATAATAAATAGGACTGAGGTACACAAACCACCTCTGTCCCACGGTGACCTGAGAGAGCACTGCCATAGACGGAAACAATTTTGTCCTTTTATGAAATTAAGGAACACCAAGTTACTCGCTTATATTTCCCTACGTAAAAGCAACTATTAAATTATGTGCTCGAGCGAAAAGTAGCCACTTTCCGAGACAAGTGTTCAACTTTTACTTCCCCTTTATAGTTGCTTCCCCTTGGCTGAGATGGTTATTGATGCTTTGCATGGGAGGAAGTGAGGTGTCAATCATTGTTTCAGTGGCCCCGATTACTTGAGGAACACTCGTATGACTCTTCCTCGCTATATTTGCATTTTAAAGGGATGCTGAACCGAAATCTGGATTCCACAAAACACGGCAGCAAAAGCGTGCAACGGGATGCTACAAACACCAAAAGATCACCCATATAGCGATATCTCAACCATATTTTTTTTAAAAAAGGAGGCGCATGTGACAGATATGTTGACGTCTTGTTTCTTTGAGAAGAGTCGAGAAGGAGAGGGAATCTTCTTGCGTCTTCCTCGCCTCGTCGCCTTGATGAGGCAAAGCGAAGAGAGGAGAGAACCAGATACGTTGACTCCACGTCCCTCTTTGGCCTCGTTCCATCTCCATCTCTTTTTCCAAATATACGGCCGTCCATTCGAAATATCGCCTTACGAGTAGTGTTGTAAGGATTGTAGCGTCCCATCTACAGCTCCTGCATTGTTTTCTGAAATCCAAATTTCGGTTCACCACCCCTTTAAGGAAAAGTGCATGTTACGACGTGTAGTTTATTCGCTCTGTTAAAATAGTTTTATTGCCCTGCAGTTGTCGAAGACTGAACTGATTTAGTAAATGGATCGAGATTTAAAGGCATTTTGCGTTTTTACTTTCTATCCCCTTCTATTACAACACTTCCAACAACAATCTTATGCTGTAAATATTTGTCTGTGTTATAATCACAGTTAAAACAGTTTTTATGGCACTTTGAGGAACTGCGGGGTTTTCTATAGTACTTGCATCGCTTTTTACAAGGTGATGAACGAGAATTACCTGCTCCAAAAGCTGAAATCGGAGGGGGGGACACGCTACCACAGCCATGATGGAGCACTTACACATATTTTTGTTGCAGTCTATACTTCTGAGCATCGCCAGCAATGACGGGCCCATGTGCTGGACGGACCATGGGACGCCACTGAACCGATCATTCTCGAGCCAACCACGGGAAAACAGCGGCTCCCAGAACCCGTCCTGGTGTATTTCAAGTTAGGAGCATTAGGAGCCTGCCAACATTGGTCGTCAGCTGCGATGCCTCTACAAAAGCCGCTATCCCATGCCGGTCATTCGGGGCACGCTAGCACAGCCATGATGGAGCACTCAAACATCTTTTTTCTGCAGGTTGGTTATTTGAAAACTTCAGCTTGCTGTCATTCTAGCAACTAATGTCTGCTAGTGGTATTGTGGCCCAGTGATGGCCAAATTTGACACAGCTCTCTCGAAATTTTCTGACAATTATGTTGTAAATTTTTTTGATTCTACAGTTAATGACAACTAGTTACTTTCCAAACAAAAGTTGCTAGAATTCTTGCCTTTGTTCTATGCGTTCGTATTTGGTTAGACAGCACTAAACCCTGGTACATGGAAGATTTTAAAAACTAGGGCAAAAGAAAGAAAAGACTATTTAAGATAGCCAAAAACTCGAATTTCGAGGCAGCCTGGACCAAATATAACTCTTGGGCCAAACTCTGTATCGAACGTATGCATTTCTTCGAAGACAAAGTTTATAACTGTGAACTGCCTTCAATATTATAGAATAACCAAAAAACGTTTTGGAAACTTATTTCCTCATATCAGTCATCCCATTCAATACTCTTGATGAACAATGATGGCACTGTTATTTCGGACAATGAATGTCCTACGGTTTTGAACAATTGCTTTTAGTCTACTTTTACTGATGGAGATAGTTCCTTTTTACCGTTTGTACCAGATGTAGATTTTAGGTATATGGACCCTATTTCTATAACACCGTCTGAAATTGCGATATTAATGATAACCTCAAAATTTTCAGCTTGGCTGGTGTCGACTCAAATAATACAAAAATTCTAAAAAATACCAAGGGTTGTCACAAAAAATAGGTGACGAGGCGAAGTAAAACTGAACAAAATGAATGTTTAATGGGGCGAACTTTGCCCAAATTAAAGGGAAATAACAGCACGTCGGAGGCGTCGAGTGTCTTCAATACAACAGGGTTGAGCACAAGCGATAACTGATTGCATAAGGCCACTCGGGGCTTCTTTTATAGCACTCTCCTTTCTAGAACATTCTGTACTCGAACATTCTGTACTCCAACATTCTGTTCTAGAATTAACCACGGCCTTCACAAATTTTCTAGAAGCATCGTTTTAGGAATAAATAAACACATCTGCCGGTCCCAGGATTCAAACCCGGGACCTCTGCATGACAGTCGGGCGCGGTGCCCCCTGGGCTACCCCTAAGCACGCAGTAATATGCAGTCTACTTTTCCAGCATTCATCCACTGGTTGCATCCCACCCGAGTGGAAGGTTGGGAAGGTCGTTCCAATCTACAAAAGTGGCGATCGTCACTCTGCGGGAAGCTACCGTCTCGTATCATTAACCAGCGTTGTATGCAAGTTGTTAGAACTCAAAATATTTTCTCATGTAGTATCGCATCTGGAATCTACTAACAACTTTTTCTACCAAAATCAGTACAGGTTTCGTAAAAGATATTCATGCTAGAGGCAGTTGCTGGAGTTCACCCGTGATATTCATGTTAATATGAACACTAACTCCCAAGTATGATGCCATATTTTTTTATTACTCTAAGGCTTTCGATCATGTATCTCACTGTCATTTAATATCAAAACTTTCCTCACTAAATCTTGATTCTCTCACTTTATCATGGATTCGAAACTTTCTTCGTGAAAAACAGCACGAAAGGGAAAAGGACAAAAAGGAAGGACTACATAGGATAAGTGCTTACTAACAACTGATTTTTCATTGGAGTGTGTAGATGGCACTATGTTCGCTTGGGTATAAGGCGCACCGTGAATTTTGCACTTCCTTCTTCTTCATTGCACACTCCACATGCTAACCAAGATTCAGAAAATGAATCTCACTGTTCGTTGGAGTCAGTGAAGGTTGGCTTACTCAAGATGGTCTGTTTTTTATTATGTAATAGGTTTCCTTCATTATGTAATAGGTTTCCTGCAGTTTGCACCGCAATCTCGACAGTGTTCAGGCATCGCCTGGTCACCCAGGTATCCTGGTCAGCAGATAAAAATCAGAAACATTAAAAGATATATTTTTGTAATTATTGGAACTTTCAATATTCTTAAGTGTTTTCTGTATGCCCAGTAACCTATGGGGCTATCATGTAATGAATACTCCAACTTCCCTAATTTCTGTGTCCTGGCCCCTTTCAAGTGATTTCATTTGGGTTTACAGCTTTCTTAAATCACACTGGCACCTGCAGTGCACTTACGTGCAACTCATAGTTTGCAGGTATCGGGTGGTTTGTCATTGCATTCTGTTCAGAACCTAACCACATTCCACATTTTTTTGTTTTTCTTTGTTTCGAGGTTCTATAGTTGTTCATATAGACTTGATTGCTGTGCAGGTTACGAACATTGCCTTCCACTTGAAAGCTGGACGTAACCCAGTAATTATTTTTCAAGAATAGATACGAACATGTTTTACTCAGTGCTGCATCTTGTGTGCACTTGCTTGCAATTTCTTACTAACACAGTGTTCGAACACCTATCTCTGGGAGGTGCACTTGGCAGTAACCTCTGAAATTAACTTGTGACAGCAGGCTTGAAGAAACTCATTGAATGTGGAAATTTCATTTTGAAAGGTATTTTTCGAACTTGCCTTGTTAAAATGGTTTCATAGCATAAGTCACACGTTGGTTTCACTGATTAGTGCCTGCCAGAATGAATCTGAGTTACCTGCACTGCGCTTATGTATAACTCATAGTTTGCAGAAATCGGGAGGTTTAGTTTGTCATTGCATTCTGTTCAGAACCTAATCACATTCCACTTATTTTTTTTCCAGGTTCTGTAGTTTTCCTTATGGACTTGATTGCTCTGAAAATCAGAGATTGCCTTGTACATGAAAGCTGGACATGGCCCACTAATTATTTCTCAAGAATAAAGGTATGAACAGGTTTTACTCCGTACTGCATCTTATGTGCGCTTGTTTGAAATTTCTTGCTACCACAGTGTGTAATTATCTCTTGAGAGACACAGTTGGCAGTAACTTCTGAAAGTAACTCGTGACAGCATGCTTGCAGAAACTCATTGATTGCAGCAATTTTGTCTTCGAAGGCATTTTCGGGCTTCCTTTGTTAATTCGTAGCATAGGTCTCAAGTTGGTTTTGCTGTCTAGTTCCTGCGAGAGTTAAGCTGAGGCTCTTGCAATGCGCTCACGTCTAACTCATAGTTTGCAGAAATTGGGAAATTTATTCTGTCATCGCACTCTGTTGATAATCTAATCACATTCCATATTTTCTGTTTTGCTTTTCCAGGATCTGTAGTTCTTCATATGGACTTTATTGCTCTGAAAATCAGAGATTGCTTTGTACATGAAAGATGGAAATGGCCCACTAATTATTTCTTGAGAAAAAAGGTATGAACATGTTTTACCTAATACTGTATCTTGTGTGCACTTGCTTCAAATTTCTAACAGTGTTTAAGCACCTGCTAACCGCTGGGAAGCGCAGCTGGCGTTAACTCCTGAAAGTAACTTGGGCCCACAACCTAATCAGATTTTATGGTCGCTAGATATTTACTTTGAATTGTTCCCGCATCAAAAATTAGTTGGTGTGTTGTCCGTAACTTGCGGCGGCAAAAAGCTGCAACTCTCAATCACTGAGCTGCACGTCATGCGTGACAACGGGAATCATTCAGACATTAAAAATTAGCTGCCGTGTTGTCCATACCTTGCAGTAACGGCTAGAGCCTGTTGAACTGCTAGCTGCAATGATCTAATAAAACGGACGTCTCTGTGAACAATAATTATATTAGTAAAATGCTATATTTATTGTTCACTGAGACGTCCATTTTGTTAAGTCACTGCAGCTAGCAGTTTAACAAGCTCTGGCCGTTGCTTCAAGGTGCGAACAACATGCCAGCTAATTTAAACGATTCCCGTCGTCGTGCGTCACGTGCAACTCTGTGATTGAAAGTTGCGGTTTTTTGCCGTCGCAAGTTACAGACAACATGGCAGCTAATTTTTGATTCCGGAACAATACCCGTATCCGTGCATCACATGCTGACTGAGAGTTGCAGTTTTCTGCCATGCTTCTACCCAGGTCAAGTTACGGGGAAAACCGTGGGGCCTCGTTACTGTCATGCACGTAATAGATAGTTAATGCTGTGACCGTGATGGAAGACAACACTAATTGTATCGGCATCAAAAATTAGCTAACAATTTTTATTTTGACGGAATTTGTTTTTACAGTGAATGTACTTTTTGTCAGGATCTGATGAGCTTGGATTGTGTCTAACTCTTGACCGGGAATCTCCGACGAGTCCAGCGTGTAATCCACGGCGAAAGGCCCTGTACAGCGCTATTTGTAAGTGCTTTTTATTCTAATAGTCCGTGAGAGACGTTATGATTGGTTATTTTTGTGTTCGAAGTCATGTTTATTTCATTTTCGCTGTTAAAATATGGCTGTCTTCTTGGCGGTAGATGTGTGCTGTAGTAAAGTCCTCCCAGTAGGTCCAAAGCCGAATGCCACAGAGTGTTGAGTTAGTCCTTATTTGCCAAGATTCGGCTTGTTGGGTGCGAGTGGAGTGTCAGTTACGTCACTGCGATATGTGAATGTATTTGCCAGGAATTATCTTTACTCAACGAGTTTTTTTGTTATGTGACTGATTTATTTTAAATTCTTGATTCATTCAAATGTCATGTTCTGTTCAACTGTTATGTTCTTTCGTATAACAGGGTATTTATTGGACTGTTAATTTAGTAGTACATTTGACACTGGTTAGCTGAAGAGGGAGGCTAGCGGTTTGATTTTTAACTTGTAAATAATATGGAGGTAATATGGGTACATTTATGACTACATATTTCTGTGCCGCAAATACCGTAAGTCTTAAAACATTCTTTTTTTGTTTTCAAATCAACGTAGAAATATAGGTTGAACTTAAATGGCAAGTTTGTAATTATCAATTCTTAAAAACACCTGAAGAAAAAATTTTTTAAAGTCTTGTTGGGGCACGCGTGTCAAAGAAAATTGAAGCAAAAAAAAACATTTTATTTTACAGAAATATTGATGGCGCGAGGTGCCTTGCAATTAAGTCAGTAGTCACCTCCTTTCAACTGCTTTTCTCTTGGCATTTGGGCGTGTGGAGGAAAGGTGGATCGGCTTCACCTTCACGTTGAGGTGGAAAGAACGAATGACCATCTCGTTGAGGTGGAAAGAGCAAATGACCATTCTGTCATGTCATGGACTTTGCCCGCATAATTTGAAATCAATCTTTTGCCGTCAATATTGCTCTGAACATTTTTTTTTCGCATAAAATTCTTTTGACACGCGCGTCCCAACCAAGCTGCTTAAAATAATTTTTTTTTTAGAGGCCCTTTAAAGCTAGATGAAGGGTTGAGGGTCACTATGATGTTGCAAGAGTAGGCCTAAGCAATTTATAAATTCACCTTCCTACTATTTGAAAAAAAGAAAAAAAGAGCTCTAAATTCGACCTTGCAATGCATGTGCCTGCACCTGCATTCAGAGTGGCACAACCAGTTCATTCACATGCACCAAGAAATTTAGAGCGCACATCTATTGTGCAGCTAGCTGCATGATGAAGTGGCACACATGAACAGCTTGCTGACTATCTAGTAGTGTCGGTTGTGGCGGAGCTTAAGCAGGCCATAATGCATTCTTTGTTTTGACATGTGGCACATTTATCAATTATTTTAACTCTTGCGAATCACAACCTGTGTGTTCTTGGGTTGGGCTACTTTTATATATATATATATGTATATATATATTTTTTTTATAGAATTTGTGCATTTTAGTATGTATAATTTTTTATTTTTTTATTCAGGTTAAATGGTACTTTATAGCAAATTAGCTCCTTGTAGAGCTGAAATTACATTTAGTCAATGGTCTCCCCAAACTGAGATGTTATATGCATTTGCTAGCTTTTTTTTTTTTGTAAAGGTGTAAAATAAACTATAGTATACGGCAGCCAGCTCTGAAACACAATAGATTGTTCACACTAATTAATCTATAAAAACTTGGACGATTCCACTTGGACAAATCCAGTTGTTAAGAAATTGCATTCATCCTACCCTTCGGGAAAGTCTGTATAAATATAGAGCTATGTCTTTCGCCACTGTGGGCAGAGGCCAGCTAAATTGCTACCGTTTGGAAGGTGGAGGGGTGATGTGCAGGGAAGCTAAGCCCTATCCCTCTCTCCCATATTGTCTGCTATAATTGTTTCAAATGTCAAAAAAAAAGGGGGGGGGGCAACTGCCCCCTCCCCTTGCACCCTTGTCCCGATGCCACTGTCAGGGGGTAGTAACTTGGGGATGCCATAAATAAATGCAACCACTTACGGCTGCCATTGCATACAAAGGAGAAAATAGAGAGAGAGGGAGAGCGATGTGGATTATCTTTCTCTTAGGTATTCATGTCAGAAGGGGTACTAATGGTTTTGGATGGTTGTGGCTGAGCGAGATAGCCATGAGTGCTGCCTAAGTGTTTGGTTCGGAATCTTGTTCAATCGGCAAAAAAGCAAGCCCCAGTCAACTATTCAAGTATATCCTATGAATGGCTCCTGGGATTTTCGAAAATGGTCTATTGTCTTGCAAATGAGTGTGCTGGTATTAACTAAGGACACTTAGCAAGCTGTTTACTCATTTTTAATATTGCTGACTTTACATTAAAGCTGGTGAACTTTCAGCTTTCTGCAACGCATAGTTTTTTTTATTAGGTCCAGAAAAGTTGGGTATATCTTTCTTGATTGGATTCTGCATTATTGTGATCATTCAGCTGTGTTGAATAAAACATATGGGTTTCTTATCCCAGCCTTGATATTTATTTTTATGCAGTCGGGGGGTGGTGGTCATTGCCTTGATTTCATAGTGTTTTGGCATAGAATTTTAGGAATTATTGCCATATAAGAATACACTTACCATCAGAAAACTAAGCAACCTCATTCTTTGCAGCTCCTGCCATGGAGGTGGTAAAGAGCGTGGCAGCCCTGCTGAAGGATTCACCAGCTTCTCTGATTGAGAAGGTATGGTATACCATTCTGATATAATTTCTAACCTCTTAAACGAAGTGAAAACTGGCTCACATGTCAATTTCAGTATGCATGGTAACTCAGAACCCTGCTCGCAGGTACCTGTGAAGCAAAAGCAGCCAGGGAGGCTGTTCTAAGAGCAGCCTCTCTGGCATCTCGTAGAAAAAAAGAAACCTGCAGTTTAACAGAGATTCATCATCACCAACTCGAAGAACACGCAAAAAGCATTGAAAGAAATCAGAAGAGTAGCTTTAAAAAGATGAAGTTGTTTAAAAACTTGGTTTGCCAAAAAAATTTAAGAAATATTATAATGTGACTAAATATGGTGAAGGAGATGTTCAAACACTTGCTCTGCACCTGTTGCTGGGCTGACAGGCAGTATTGGTCTTATGCCTTCTGCCTCTATAAAAGATGCTCTAATAAAGCAACAAGCAACAGTGTTTTATATAGGCATGCACTACCTCAGCAGACTCCGAGCATACCGAGATACATACAATAAAATGCAAATAAGCCTGTCGTGCTTATTTGGTAATTCTGGCAATTTATAAAGACAATGTGGTGTGAAGTGGGGAAAGAAAGTTTAGGCTTCAATCTTTGAGCTAGCTGAAAGGCCAAAATTATAGCAAAAGGCAGGATATGGTGTTGTTGCTCTTATTGTGTGCTGGTGTAACATGAACAAATATTTTCATCTACAAATTGTCACTTTACTGAAGTGTCCCTTTAACGGTGTGCTACTTGATGTGCTATTTGCATTGTGTTGTATTTTTCTGGGCCCACGAGGGGGCCACATATATTGCCGCGCATGATGTGGTGGCCGAGTGGGCACCACTCCTGGGTGTCATGCAGAGATCCTGGGTTTGAATCTGGGGACCACTGCAGTTGCTTAATTACTCGAAAAACCCGTGGTTCTAGAAATTTGCTCACAGTGCTCAATGCTCAATGCCTTGTGTTGTAATGGTCTCATATATTGAACCGCCTCTACAGAGGTCAGGGAATTTCACCTGAAATTGTCAGGGAAAATCTGGAAAAGTTGGGGAATTTCAAAATAATAATTCGCTAGACACCCTGAAATTGCTGTAATTACCCCGAGGAGACTGAGTAGACTTTCTTTGGTAATTATCTTCCTTTCAAATACTACAAATTGCCCATGTTTCTTCTTCACAGGAGGAGGATCATGTCCAGCCAGCCTTCCCTGTGATGCAAGTCAGGGGAGGGGCCTCAAGTTCACCACTCACAGTGGTGCTGGAGGACTGCTCCTTCGAGGTAACAGACATTATGGCCGGTATTGCGCTCATTCTTGTGCTATACTGGGTCCATGACATTTCCTGCTGTCCAAAAAGCATCCTGGTCACTTGCTGTGATTGGCAACTTCATTGGCTTGACCTACAAGACCAAGTCATTCTTGGTACTAGATTTAATTTAAAAACTGGAAGATTGAGATCTTAAATGAGTGTATTTTTTTACATGTACATTAAAATCAGTTTTTTTAACGAGCACCGTATTACTGTTTTCACTCGACCTTGTATGAGGGCCTGTATGGGCACCCTCTGAAAAGGCTCAAGCAACACCTTTCGTCCTGTGAGCACATGCAGAATTCTCTTCGGACATTCGCATCCGTGCATTGCGGAGTGTTGTAGCTGTGAACAAGAAATGCCCATATTCGAGGGAAATAAACACCTTGCTTAAGGGATTCAATGTCTTGGAAGCTCTTTGTTTGCCCTTCTATAGAGTTCAGGCACACTACATGAAAGGGAAAAGATAACACCTAACAGAGTGTACTTTTAGCTCGGACGTAGAGCTTAATTAACACTTCTTATGGAGCTGAAGTTACCCTTTACGAGGGAGTTAAAATAAAACTTGGCATGAGAGTGTAGCCTTGACCACTCATTAGAGTTGTTCTATTTGCACCTAAGAGAGTAGCCACAACATTCGCTTCGAGGGTACATACAACACCACCTGTAGGAGTCTATGCTACTCTTCAAAAGTGTTGATTTTACACCTCATTTCAAGGAGTAACCCTTACCCTAGAAAAGAGTAACACTAACTCTCGTCAAGAGTAACTCCTGGTTACTCTCAAAAGTGTAAAGTCAACACCTCGTTTTGAAGAGTAATTGTAACTCTTGTCAAGAGTAACTCCTTGTTACTCCTAAAAGAGTAAAGTCAACACCTTCTTTCGAAGAGTAACCCTAACTCTCAAAAAAGGGTGGATTCTGCGACAAACCATTTACACTCCAAAAAGTGTTAAGATGACGCCTTTTTTTTTTAGAGTGCATGTTCAATTGGCCAACACTGGCGTACATTGTGTTTACCCGTTAATCATTTCGCTCAGAGCCCGGTGCCCTGAAGTCCACGCGCGCTCTCATTTCATTCTCTCCCTCAGTTTTCATCCCTCTACATAGCGTATGCCATCAAGAGATAACATTGAATACGCCGCGGTCTCGCGTCCTAAGTTCGTCCGTCCGCGTTTGTAGGTCTTCTATCGTCAACGAACGTTTAAGAAACCAAGACGTAGCCGATTATTTTCACATTTCTTGTTTCATGATACCTTCTCAGGCTCTGAGTTACTCTCTTTTCACGGCATGCGCTCTGACTTAAGGTGAGACCAATTATAATCAAAAATCGCCAGCACGGTTTTTTTTTTAAGTGTAAATTTGCGATTTTTCTCAATTTCATTTCACCTTAAGTTTAGACGCCTCCTACGTTACGAGCTGATGAGATAAATCAAGTAGCGTAAAAAACAAACAATCATGGTGTTCGACCTTTTTTTCTTTTTTTTTGCGAGTGTTTTATCCTCCCTGAAACAATCATAAGCTAAAAAGCGTAGTGACTCGCGCTTTGGACCCTGCATGATTGATTCATTACCTCGTAGCGTCGGTTGCCTCTGGACTGAAGCTGAAACGAACTACAGAAGGACTTCGATGTGTTATTTTATAGCTTCAAACCGTCGGAGCGGACGCAATGAAGCCAGAAGTTTAACACTCAGAAACCTTCGTGATCTTGGTCGAAAAAGGCGTGCTCTATTCTCTACATTCAGGCACACGTACGGCAAGATTACTCTAGCCCTATTTCCGAGGGTAAAAGCACTAATCTAGACGGTGGTTTTGAAAGTGCAAAAGACTGAGAAGAGAAGGAGGGGACAGGACAGAGCGCTTACTTACAACTGTCAAATTTAATAGAGCATCTAGAGAACGACAAGGTAAAAGTGAAAAAAAAGGAAGAAAAGAAAGATGAAATTAAAGTCGCTGCTGCTAAAAAGAACATATTTAGTTTTATAAATCGAAATAAAAATTATTTTAACTTCAGCCAAAGGCAAAGTACTTGTCACGTAAAAAAGCTCTATACTACAAAAAGCAAAAGAAAAAGAAAAACATGAAATAGAAGAGAAAAAAAAATTACGCTGAGCAAACGGCTAAAACGTCTTCAGAAAAAACACCGCTAGAACTGAAGTTCTCTCTGTGTTTCAGGTCTTCAGGGGAAACACCGAAGGAACTGAAGTTTTTTTTTTTTTTGTGTTAGGGTCACTGATGGCGCGCTTATAGTGCATAAGCGCCACTGGTGAGGATGACTTGAGCCTCGTACAGTTCTCTGGTGTTTTTCTCACGGAACCGCTTTAGAACTTTGGTGTGGTTGAATGGTGGTGAGCATTTGCAGTCTCTGACATGCACCGCAAGATGTCCCGATGGTGCTGATTTTAACGTTTGGGCATGTTCTCTTAATCTGGTATTGATACATCGCCCCGACTGACCTACATACACTCTGCCGCATGTAAACGGTATTTGATATACCACTCCACTTTGACATTCCACATACTTGAGTCGATGTTTTACACTGCACTCTGCCTGTTGATGCTGTTGGCAATTGATCTTAGGGCAGAGCCTTTTTAGCTTGTCCGGAGCTGAAAGCACAACTTGGACTTGAAACATCGCAGCTGTTCTCTTCAAGTTGTGGGACAAGCGGTGTATATATCGCAGAACAGTCGGTCGGTGTTTCTTTCGTTTTTCAGTGTCACGTTTTTTGTTTCAGGTCATCAAGGATTCGGCGACGTCATATATTATGGAATACGGATATCCCGACGCTTTCAGTCTTTGCACTTGAGCATCGAAGCTTTCCCCCGCTGAGTGCATGCAAGATTTTTTAAGAGCTGTATTCAGGCAATTTTTTGCGATTCCTCTTTTTATAAATTTGGAGTGAGCCGAATCATACTGTAAAAGACCTTTCTTCGATCGAGGGGAATACATCCAGCAAGCGTGGTTGTCGGAGAACACCAGTCTTAGATCTAAAAAGTGGAGTACGGAGTTCACTGGTGACTCTTGGGTGAACTTGAGACCTTGGCCATTTTCTAAAAAGTTAGATTGGATGATGTTGAATATTTTCGCCTCATTCTCACTTGAGCGATGTTGAAGGAGAACGAGGTAATCATCAACATATCGAAAAATATGAGATACATGGCTGTTAGAAAGTGTACTGTCTATTGCCCGATCACATTGGGACAAGTAAATATCACATAATATAAGTGCCACACAGGAACCTATACATATACCTTTCTTTTGTAGGAAATAATTACCTTCAAATGTGACGACTGTAGCAGAAAGGTAGAATTTTAAAAGTTCTAAGAAGGACTCAACCGGAATGCCGCACTTGTTTTGAAATGAAATAGTTCCATTGGCTTCAATACAGTCACTACTGCTGCAAATATTTTGATGTGAGGTACTGAGTAAAACAGATCCTCCACATCAAGTGAGAAGCCAAAGCGCACTGTCATTGCATTTAGTTGCAGATACTTAATAAGTTCCTCTGAATTTGTTATTAGGAATGGGTCATTCAGCTGGAGATTCGACAAATGGCTTAAGAGGAACCGTGACATTAAACCCTGCCAAGACCCTTTCTCAGTGACCAGAACTCGGAAAGGACATTCGTCCTTGTGTGTTTTTGCCGTGAAAAACATATCCAAATGGTCCTTTTTCGTAGCAGTAATTGTCTTCCTCAATTGCTCCAGCTCAAGCCTGTGGCACAGTTGGAGCGCCTTTGCCTTCACTCTCTTGGTTTTGAAATCATGCAACTGGTTAAAGTTTTTCTCTATTGCCTTCCCTGCTTTTTCGAGGTAGAGTGACCTAGGAATGACAACGAAACCTCCTTCTTTATCAGAAACTAGAAGGCTTAGGCTATTCGTTTTGAAATAATTGACAATAGAAGGAATTCTCATATTCTTGTCATTAACTTGACCAGTATGTAGCAGCACATCAACACAATCGTCCACACATCGAATTCTATCAGTTTCTTGGGCCTTAGCCGCTATGTCGTGTATCTTAGACACCAGCTGTACGCCCTGCATTTTTGGTGGTGTGCAAAACTTGGGACCTTTTTCGAGTATCTTGCCTATATCTGTAGGTATTGTAGCATCCCCCAACAAGGTTACGTATTCTCCCTTGCGTTGGTTATTTTGGGCACGGATACTTTTAATATGCGGAATATATGAAGACCACAGGAATTCCGTCTCCTTACTTGCTCTGTCAAGGAAGGCTCTGTACCTTCGTCCTTGGCCGCCACCGGGGTCTCCACAACCGGCAAGAGCCCAGAGGAAAGTCCTGAAGTAACGGACCTGCCTCCATATCTCGGAGCGAACGATCATGCATATTCTTTTTGTATGATGTTGAGAAGGTCTTCCAAAGCCAAACAACCCAACCAAGTCCGGTGGAAGCGCACCATGTCTGATGGCAGCAGAATAGAATCTTGCTTTGCATGTTGTGTTGGCGATCACGCTGATGTAAATAGAAATAGAGTCCAGAGGGGAAAAACAAGGAAAAGGGCCCATTGTAGAAGAAAGAAATTGCATCAGAATTAATTGAGGGGCTAGTTGGTTGAACATATAGACGGTGCTTTTGAAAGCGCAAAAGTATTTTGCGCTTTCAAAACCACCGTCTAGATGTTCAACCAACTAGCCCCCCAATTAATTCTGATAAAAGCACTAAAAACGACGGACAAGTAAAGGAAACGAACAACACAAAGCGCTACTTGCAACTGAAGTTCCATTCTCAGATACCTTACATATTTATACACCATGAAATGACGGCATGTACCACAGAAATGCGACATCATCCACTCAGTGTTTGTCTATCTGATATCTACTTTACGAAAGATGTGTAGAGGAGGGAACATAAACGTAAAGTAGATAGCAGACAGACAAGCACTGATAGGATGGTGTTGCAGTTCTCTCGTACATGTTGTGATTTCACGGTGTATATATATGTATGTTTTCCCAGAATAAACTTCAGTTGCAAGTAGCGCTTTGTGTTGTTCGTTTCCTTTTACTTGTCCGTTGATTTCAGCGCTTTTATCCTCGGAAATATGGATCAGCAGCTAGCCCAAGTGCCTACCCTTTTACTTGAGCCCCCTCTCAGTAATATTTTGGTTGATCAATATAGCTTGCCAAGTTTCGAATAGTCATGAAAAATCTTTAACGGAGTGACGTAAAACAAGTTAGAGGTGCTCATCAGTCATTCACATAACCCACATTTTACTCCATAGTCTATATATTAAAAAAGTATATCTCGAGATTTATAGGTGCGGCAGCAAACACTTCTATCAAGGCCGCTGCGAGATTTCGTATAATTGGAAATTCTAATTCGGGGAGGCTAGCGGAAAGCAAAACAAAGTCGCTCGTTGCAGATGCATCCTTAAGCTGATTGTATCTTTGGGAACCAGCTGAGCAGAGAACTTTATCTGGCTAATTTTTTGAGTCAATACGTCCGATTATACAGGGTACATATGTCTTGTCCCGGAGTCTGTGTTTGGTTTCGGAGGGGGGGAGTAACTACCACCAATCATGTTATAAAAAAGGGGAACCTTCGGCTCTTCAGAAATAGAATTTAGTGTATTTGTACCTTTTAATCTTATCTTGGTGGCGATCTACAACATGACCTTACGAAGCGCTACGTAACTTCAAAGTCGCCTGAAACATTTCATTTCATTCATTTCATTTATTGACCTCAAATCGCCCGAAGGCATTACATGAGGGGGGAGGAGACAAGCTGACTCTATTCTGATACAAAATATACGCGAATGAGAGAAAAGCGAAAGATCAGCACGTACTTAAAAAAAAAAAAAAGAAAAAAAAGCATACAGTATGGTTCAACTAACCAAGCAGACGACAGTCAGAGGTAACACAAGCGCATATACCAATAAAGGTAAAACATGCAGGTGGCGTACACGCACAGTACGCAAAAAAAAATATATTAGTCATTGAACAAAGTTTCACAGGCGTCTCTGAAAAGAGCGACGTCCGCTAGACCCGCAACCGATTCAGGTAGACTGTTCCAGTCCTTAATGGCTAATTGCAAAGGCGATTCCGAAAATTGTTTTGTGTGACTAGGTGATAATCTTATCTTGAAGGGATGATCAATCCTAGGAGAAATATGGTACGGAGGGAGCAAAAGTAGTTTCTTGAGTTCCTGGTTGAAGTAGTAGATTTTATGTAAAAATAAAAGCCTCGCCTGTTTACGTCTGCTACTCAGTGATTGCAAGCCTGCTCTCGATTTCAGGGCAGTTACACTGGATGAGTGTGAATAGTCTTTATAAATAAAACGCGCAGCTTTGTTTTGTACGGACTCTAACTTCTGTGTAAGATTTATTTGCCAAGGGTTCCAAATCACACTAGCGTATTCAACTTTAGAACGAACAAATGAGGTGTATGCAAGGATGCGGACTTCTGGAGGAGCTAAGTACAGGTGTCTTTTCAAGTAACCCAGCGATTGGTTTGCCCTACCAAGAATAAAGTCTATATGTTCCTTCCAATCCAGTTTTTCAGTTAAAATAACGCCAAGGTACTTATACTGTGTTACCCTTTCAAGATTTGTGTTGGCGAGTGTATAATCAAAAGTAATATTGCTTTTCTTGGTCGAGAACGTCATGACTTTGCTTTTTGATACGTTAACACACATTTGCCAATCCGTACACCAAGCTGTGATGGAATCAAGATCCCGCTGCAATTGCGAAGCATCGTCCGAGTTACGTATTTGCCTATAAATAACGCAATCGTCAGCAAACAGCCAAATTTTAGAGGTTATGTTTGTCGGGAGGTCATTGATATAAACAAGAAAAAGAAGCGGTCCAAGAACTGAGCCCTGAGGAACTCCAGATATTACATTTATTGTATTAGAGGTTTCTTTGTTAATGGTTACTGATTGTGTTCGGTGCGAGAGAAAATTAAGGATCCAATTGGTGTACATAGGGTGAAGATTTAGACTGCCTAACTTTTTCAGTAACCGCTGGTGAGGAACCCTGTCAAAAGCCTTAGAGAAATCTATAAACACAGCATCTGTTTGAACCCTAGAATGAATAGCTTCATGAACATCATTAACCAATTCAAATAACTGCGTTACACATGATTTATGTTTTCGAAAACCGTGTTGATTGCAAAAGAGGAGGTCGTTGTCTGAAAGGTGACTCATAATGTTACTATATAATATATGTTCTAAAAGCTTACAGGGGATACTGGTCAGTGATATAGGACGGTAGTTGTTAGGAGAATTTTTGTCACCGGACTTAAATATAGGCAGCACTTTAGCATGCTTCCAATCTTTAGGAATGACTCCGAAGTCAATACTCTGTTGATACAACAAACTCAGGAGACTACTAGAGTACGGAGCAGTTAGCTTAAGCAATTTGGCAGTGATATTGTCATTACCTGGAGAAGAGTAATGAGGAAGATTGTCGATGAGTTTGCTTATACCAAGAGAAGTAAGGTTAAATTTGTCTAGAAAAGGAATGTTGACATCGGGATCACAGGTTGGCAGTGGGAAAACCTCACTGGTGAATACTTCTCCTAAGAATGCGTTCAAAGAGTTGGCACATTCAGAATCAGACATAGGGTTACCTTCGTCATTAATAAGCCCCTTAGGGGTTCCCGTGGCCCTCTGAGGCCCAATAGTACTCCAAAATTTTCTTGGATTTGATTTCAACATATCTCTAAGCTTTACTCCAAAAAAGTCTTCTTTCGCTCTTTTCACTTCTATTTTACATACCTGTGCCTGATTATAGTAACGGTTCCACGAGTCTGTATTATTGATTTTTTTCGCTTTGGCAAAGAGACGTTTTTTTGTATTGAGGAGGCTGTTTAAAGACTTAGAAAACCACGGTTTTTTTACATTAGACGGAATCTTAATTTTCGGTACATGCAAGTTTTGTAATTTCAGTAAGGTTTCCTTAATTAGGGTCCAGTTCTCATCAATAGATCGGCACCTATAGTCCCTTTCAAACTGCCCAAGAAAAGCCTCTAAGGCTGTAAAAATCTCAGCTGTGTTTGCTTTCGCATAATCATAGATCACTTTATCGTCATCCGGTTTGTCACGTATTGAAATGTCTACCATTACTAAAACCACTTTGTGATCGTTTGGTGGCGATCTACAACATGACCTTACGAAGCGCTACGTAACTTCAAAGTCGCCTGAAACATGAGAAAAATTCGAAGAATCATTGAAGCTGATCAATAGAAACAGACACAAAATATGGTGACATGCGAGACTGCGCCTGGTCCGGCCTCGTGCCCTATGTCATCAAGCTCCAGCCTTAAAGGAGCTGTGCAACAATTTTTGTACTCTGCAGAAATACCGCTTAAAACGGATCCCTAACGTTAATGACCTATGAAACACGCGTTAGTTTTTCACCCCACGCAATAGAAGTCCCAGAAAAAAATTAAAGAAAAACGAGCAGCGTTCCCCCCCTCAACTCGCAGCCAGAACAAGCGACCACGTGATCTGGAGCCGATTATATGCCGCCAGTCTTGATCATAGCCACGCGCTGGGGTTGGCAAAGCGCAGGACACGCGCTGAGTTCCAGACATTGTTATGGCTCAGCTGTTGTCGTCGTTGCAGCGATTGGACACGGGTCACTACCCGAACGCTTCTCGAGCTAGCAATTATCACGAGCCCAAGTCGAGTGCCCATGCTATGCTCGGGTCCAATCTATGAACCGCATTCAAATATCGTCACTTGGGTGTACTGCGATCCCCGAGTTACGTCATCAAATTTTGCAAAGGAGAGATTGAATGAAAATGATCGCTTTTGTCCTTGAAATTACACCGCAACAAAGGAGTTTCTTGGCCAATGGCGTTGCGTGTGAGTATCCTTGAGTCCCAGGTGTGCCAGTAAGCTCGTGTAGAGAGAAAAACATTCCAATTGAATATCGTTGCACAGCTCCTTTAAGCGTACAAAAAAAAATCCAATACTGAAGTAGTACCGCCAACATGTATTTGCGGAGGTGACACCCCGGTACCATATTCCAGATGATCTTATTTAATATAAAGTATTAGTTATAGACAACGTCTTGCACTTTCTCTCTCCTTTTAAGGAGGGGGGGTATCAAAATCACAGAACCTCAGCAGGATTGGCTCTGTGAATTGTTTGTTCGGTTAAGGATTACGAAACGAATGCGTGGCTTGTTTATGTTCCTCCCTCGATACTCCGCTTCCCATTAAGTCCGACCACGGCCGACAGTGCAATTCGATAGAGCTAATCGAACATCGTCAAAAGTTCATCGTCACGGCGCTCGTTACTTCCGTTGGTTTATACTATCACTGGCACAACCAATTACGCGCAGAACAAAGCGTAGAACCGCGGCGCATGCGCCGTGCACATGCGCTGTGATAGCAAACACACAAAGCTGTGGCGTTGCAAGGTTATGGCAAACATACAAAGCTGTGGCGTTGCGCTTTTGGCGCTGCTTGATCGTCCCCATCTTATCGTGGCTTGAGCTACTCTGGGACTTAGGCTAAACCGAAATAGAGTAGAAATAAGGGGTGGCCAGTATTTAAGAGCACGCGTCTGGCGCGTCATAAATGAACAGCCAATAATTTCATTCGTCAAAACCTCTTTGCAAAACGATTCAGCCGCATGTGTAGGTATTCTCTTTAGTATTCGAATCGATATGTCCGCCTCCAGCCTCACAAAAGGAAATGAAAAGGCATATCGTGCTCGTAGCATTTGCCGCCGACCACAACGATTCAGAAAGTGCCACCTTGTTGAATGTGGCAAGATCATTTCTCTTCAAAGCCAGAAAAGAACCCCTGAACTCAGAATTGGGGACGTGTCAAGCACCAGAAGGAAAAAAAACATTCCCAGCGATCGGATACCATTCGTCGATCAAGTCCAGAAGGTTGTCGATGATGCGTCCAGCATATCAATCAGTGCAGCTGCGAAGCAACTCGAAGATGGTGTGTGTACCATGAGGCGTATGGTCCACAAAGACTATCCGTACATGTCCCGCGTAATGAAAAAAAGGCAGTCCACAACCGACATATCCCGTCAGAATCTCCTTATATTCGGTCGAAGCGCCTGTTTAATTAACTCAAGCATACAGGGGAGCACGACAGGTCTCCGCTGTTATGCACACCGAGTTTCCATCATCTGTGATGACATAAAGAATAGCGAGCAACGAGGGCCCATATGCCACCCCATTTCTTTCCTCAAGGCCTTAGAACACATCAATATACGCAAGTGCTTATGTTGAGGTGCTAGAGACTGTGGTGAAGCCTTGGATTTAGGATATTACCCAGGGGCAGTCCTACATCTTCCAGTAAGACGTTGCTTCTGCACGTGGCCTCGTTGACACAGGTTTGGCTGGCTGAAAATTTCTATGATCACACCCCGCCTAACATATGACCTCCTAACTCCCAGGGCTCAAACCCATTGGGCAATTATGCGTGAGGCGTTGGTAAAAAGATATGCGAACAAAAAATAGTCAAAGTACTCGTGAACTTGGTATTACTCATGATGTTTGAACCATGAGACCGTAAATAAAACATTAAGACAAATTGGAAAAAAATGGCCAGACAGCGTTCAAATGATTTTTTTGAGACGCTGCCTACCGACTCTCTTCCATCCCCTCTGTTTTGTATTCAAGTCTCCTTCCCAGACCAAGAGTGTTAACATCATCATCGAGACTAACAAGCAGCCTCACAATATCAAAGACTCGTTGACGGCTGCCAATTTGGACGTGATGGCTAAGGTCAACCAGGACCATTTCATTAAGGCGTACAGAAGCTTTCGGAGACGTATCGAGGCTGTCATTGACGCTAATGGTAGTTTTATTGAACGAGCTTAAAAAGCATAAATGTGGAGAGCTGGGTATCAAATGTGGTGCAAATACATTGGCCTATTAGAGCGCAGCTCTTAGGGGCCCGTTTCCGGCTTGAGCGGCGTCGGCGTAACCGCGCGGTGCATTATGGGAAATGTCCCATAATGCACCGCGCGAGCCCCCCACCGGGGTCACGTGACCTCGTGGGGGGCACGTGACCCCCCCCCCCCCCGAGGTCAAGTGACCCCCCGAAGTCACGTGACTCCCCTGAGGTCACGTGACCTCGAGGGGGGTCACGTGACCCCCCGAGGTCACGTGACCCCCGCCTATGTCGCGTGACCCCCGTTGACGTCATCGTCACTGATGACGTCACCGGCATCCACATCGTCATCGTCATCATCACTGATGACGTCATTAGTGACGTCACTGATGACGTCACCGGCATCCACATCGTCATCGTCATCATCACTGATGACGTCACCGGCATCCGCATCGTCATCGTCATCATCACTGATGACGTCATCAGTGACGTCACTGATGTCACCGGCATCCGCATCGTCATCATCATCATCACTGATGACGTCATCAGTGACGTCACTGATGACGTCACCGACATTCGCATCGTCATCGTCATCATCACTGGTGAAGTCATCAGTGACGTCACTAATGACGTCATCGGTATCCGCATCGTCATCGTCACTGATGACGTCATCAGTGACGTCAGTGATGACACCTTCGGCATTGGGGGGTCATGACCCCCAAGGTCACGTGACCCCCCCTGGTTAGTTGAACCCCCCCCCAGTACCCTTCCCTCCTCCTCCTCAAGAGCTGCGCTCTAATTCGGCGTTACATGGAGTTGTAAGCGGCTTTCACTTTTTTGTTTTGATTTTTATACATGTTTGTTATATGCCGGCCGCACCCATACAAGTATGCGCCAGAAATTGCCTGCTACAGTCACTGGCAACTTAATAAACCCGAAGAATGACGTTTTATGTCCATGCTTCTTCGGGATTCGTTCTTTGACGTTCTTAGGCCCGCTTCAGACGGGGCAATTTCACACAGCAACTTGACGTCGCAACACCAGCAACACGAGCCGCCCGTTTTCACATGCAGCAACCGAATCGCTCCGACTCGCTATCATCATCATTCAATTTGATTTTTCTTTGACTATTTAGACGCACAGCTAAGCGCTAAAAACGTATTTTTATATCTTTGAATGTTTTTGAGAATACTAACTCATCTTTCTGAAAAGGTTTATTTTCAAAAACGATCCATTTGAAACCAGAACCAAGTCTTTTGCTGTCATCATCACCACCAGAGGAGTGTCACGTGAAAATATCGCGTCGCTGATTGGTTGCAGCCGCTTCAAACGTCTTCAAATTGCTCCGAGTTGCTCGCTTGTTCGAGTCGATCTAGGGAAAGCTAGGGAACAACCCGCCAGCAACCTCAAAATCGCTGAAAAATTTGCCCCGTCTGAAGCGGGCCTTATGGGGTAACGCAGCAATCTTATTGGCTGCGCAGCGGTAATGACATGTCCGGGACCTGCCACGCCCTGCCCTTCGTTAGCTTTCAGTAACTATGCATGAAAACCACGGGTCATGCAATATCTGCATTAGTGTATACAGCGCGTCAATCTCCTTCCCCGCCCCCCCCCCCCCCCCCCCCCAACCCCTCTTAAAAAAAAATATTCCTTTCACCGTAAAAAAAAAAAAAAAAATTTGTTCCAGCGAAAACGCTTATTCTACGCCCAAATATGGCGCTAGCGGTCCGGACAGGATCGCAAAGTGTAAAAGATAGCCATCATATCAATCAAAATTTACAAGTGATGTTCTGGAGATTTTAACGGGAAAGGGGACCCGTTCTCGACCGTTTTTTGGTACGTGGCACCATTCATCTCCATGCATTCAAGAGCTCCTTCGACGGCCGTTTTCCCATCAAAAATTGAACAAATCACCTTAAGGTTTTCTTTTTTTTGAAGATAATTGTTAGTTTTGAAATATTTGCCTCTGGTTTGCACCGCTAGGGCTATGTTCAGGTGGAAAATGGGCGTTGAACAATGCTTACTTAATGTTTGCGATAAAAAGACCCTCTAATTCTTTAGCTAGCACTTTGTACTTTTGTTTCATGTCCTTAATAATATATATCTATACATAAATCGCAACACAAAATACCTTCTGTTTTCAATTAAAATAATGTTTTAATAAACATTCAAATGACGAAGCAGATTTTTTTTATTTTGAATTCAATTGAGAAGGATAGATTATCGTCCTTGCACCAAGTTCTAAGGTTTCGGCATTTTCACCGATCGAACGGATCTCTCCACGGCCTCTTTGAAACGGACCAGTAGCACGTTGAGCAGTGCAGCCTGCGAGTGCTTGGCAATTTCGCTCTGGAAGGCGGATTTTCGCTGGTCGTTCAATGTCAGTGGCTTTGTGACGCCGACACTGAAGTTGAGGGGGCGAATGAGCCACGTCCTGAGCGAAGGAATTCCCCCTGAAATAAATTGAATAGGCAGCGTTATAACTTTCCGGATATTTAAATCAACCAACTCTATCAGTTAAGTGTTTTTACCAGTGTCATTAGACTCATAGTAATGCCACCCTAAATTAAACCCAGCACATTTATTTGTTTCTCTTTAATATATGTGATAGTGCTTTATTCTACGACAATGTTAATTTAGAAATGCTCTTAATAGCTCAGAAGAGCGATTCCAATGTCGTGTCTATAAAGTTCAAGAACAAATTGATACAGGTATGTTACTATCGCACAAGTCGTTGAATTTTTATGCAGTAATCAAGGTATCTAATTATACTCCCCAGTTAAGAATAATTTGAACTGCAGTCGACTCTTTTTGTACAACCTGTATGATACGGATAGTCATATTGGTCTAAAAATGGGAAAAAAACAACGATTAATACACGTCACTTGAAAGGCGAATAACCACTTCTAGCATTGAACAATCTTTTGAACAGTCCGGGTGACAACACAAATTGTGTTATCACCTACCTGGTTGGCTCCACAATGGAGTCTCTGATCAATTTGCTTTTCGTTGGGTGACAGATATCAGATTACGCTGTTGACGTGATAAGCGGTATCTCGGACCGCATGTTGTATCCCCTATCAGATTTTGTTGAAAAGGCCGAACAGGTGTAAATTAATAAAATATCTGCTTAAAAATTGCAACTCCACCGATGATGCTAGCATCATAGACTACTTAAAAACCCATCGCGCTTAATTTAGCCAAGAAAGTGACGTTGATACCTTGTGGACCCTATTTTAAAATATTTTTTATCTCTGCATAAGTTAGTTTATTTCCGACAAAATGACGAAAACACGCACAAACAATTCATGAATAACGACAGTAATAATAGAGTTTTAGTTAAGCGTTTTTGAGCACCCTGCACTGTACAATTGGCCATGTGCTACAGCAGAAAACTCTGCCCGTGCGCAGTTCGTACCAAGGGGCTCATTGTAAAGCATTGGATGTGAGCAAATGCTTCCCTAACATTCTCTAATACACTTAAAGCGTAAGCTGCACAAAAAAGAAGGCGGAATCGTCCCAAACGAGCGCTCTGACATTGCTAGGATGCAAGTTCAGTTAAACAAGCAATTATGTGTTCTAATGAAAACATTTTTTCTGGCACTCTTGGCCATATTTTTAAAAAGATGCCGAGTCAATTCGGAAGTTTTTAGCTGGAAACAAAAAAGGAATTTAGCGTGTTAGTGTTGGCGGCAGCCCTGTTACTGAACCCAATTATATTGCGAAAGTTTAATAGGTACTTGAATTTGTTTTTAATGTTTATAGTCCAAAACCAGTCAGCGGAGGACATGAGCCATGCTGATTGAGGAATCATTTTTTTGCGTGAGTCAGGACAGCATTCTTTTAATTTCTTAGTTCACCTCGATATGCCAGCGGCATTAATTAGAGTTATGCTGAGTGGGTGTCGCATCACTTGTATGGTATTTTTACTTGTAATTACAAAAGTGAGAATATCCCTTTGACTGGTGTTGTGCATCTGTTATGTAGGTTTTGAGAAGTGGTGGTGCACACAGTGTGTGGAATTATCGGCCAATAAAGCTAGCTTCAGTCTGTCGTGAGATGTTAACCCTTATCATTGGGGAGCACATGCCAGAGGATCTAGGAACAAATCATTTGTCGAAAAGAGCATGTCGTCGTTTCAGTCCTTGTCTCTCAACGGTGACTCAACTGGTAACTGTACATTCATTACTTCGCATTAAAACTAAATAAATGAAAGCGGTCTTCTGCAATTTTTAGACTTCGAAAAGTCTCCGACAAAGTACCACATAATAAATTAATACACAAACTTTACACAATTGGAATAAAAAGTAACCTTGTTTGATTTAATAAAGACTGTCTTACAGATCGTTTTAATTTTGTAGAAATTACCCGTCACTACTCAGGTTCTGGCCCCCATTTTATTTTTGATCTCTATAAATTATATTGTGGGCTCTCCAGTCGATGGGATTAGTATTCGGCTTTTCGCTGAGGATTGCGTTCTTTATAAAGAAATATACTATGATGATGGTCAAATTAAAATAAATACGAATATATTAAAGGATCAAACATTGAGGACAGGGACGGAACAAAGCTTCTTTCATTTAGCAACAACCTAGAATAACACAAACTATAAAACTGCCCCCCCCCCAAAAAAAAAGAAACAAAATGTTTTTAACGTTTTCGAAGGGGAAAAGCAAAGAATTGATGAAAAACAAAAAGAAATTTACTATAATGTTGAAAGTTTAAAGAGCACTTGCGTCACGAGGGGGTAACATTAATCTGTTGTAACGCTAGTGCTTTTAAACTTTTTTTTTTAAATTATAGTAAAATTTCCTTCCCTTCAGTGATTTTTTCCTTTCCCTCTTTGAGAACGTTAAAACCTTTTGGGGCGGTTTTATAATTTGTGTCATTTTATACGTCTAGCTTAGTGAAAGAAGTTTACTCTCCGCCCCCATCCTCGGTGTTTTATTCTTTTATATATTTGTGCCTATTCACCAACACGCTCGTTTTCAATTGTTAAACTAAATGGCACTCTTCAAAACATACTTGAGTGGTGCAATTAATAAAATAGGCACTGCCATAAATGGCCACCACTCCGCGTGACGAACCAAAAGTCTGTAAAAATATTTTCTTACTTCATTCGTAGTACCACAATTCGGGAGTCATAGCAAGCAAAATATATCGGTGTAACAACTAAAAACCTAGCTGGGACGCACACATTGTCAATGTGTGCTCCACTGCATCAATTACTTTATGGTCACTAAGGCGAAAGCTACCTTTAGCACCACCCAATGTTAAGCTGCAGTGTCTTTGAAACATTGATAAGACCTCATTCGGAGTACGCATGTGTGCTTTGGAATCCGCACACAATTAAGAACACTGAGGAAATATAAAAAGTACAAAGACTAGCAGTACGATTTTTCTGTAACAGATACTGCCGATTAGACAGCTCCTCCACATACACATCAGCAGTGATAACAGTTTAATGCAATAGCATGCTTTAGCTGCTTTATTCGGTTTTCACAATACGGTATCTGGACTCAAATATGCTTCCGCATACTCAGGAGATCCGCCTACTCGCGACATCCGCATACAGAGGCGCTGCGCGTGTGCGGGCGTCGTCCCAGATGTTTTCCTAGAGATCACCCCAGAGGTCGTCCTAGCGGTCGCCCTAGACATGGTCTTTGACGTTTACCTCTAGGACGTCGTCCTAGCAAGCAGATAAAAACCGCTCCGCGCGCACACGGAGCGGCACTACGAAAGCATGCGTATTTGCGTCCAGTCTAAGCTACGATGCAATTATCGGTTTACGTTTTGCAGGTTGGTACATGGTTAAAGGTAGTGGTGAAACAACTTGAATATTAAACCATTACTCTGAGACAAAGAAATCACTGAATTTCGAAGGATCGCGCTGCAGTCACGTTGACGTCAAGATTGCGTCGTAAATTATAAATAACATGAAGTGCTTACACAAATTTTGCGCCGTCGTATTCACAGTCAGTTGTGTCGTGAATCTCAAGACGAATGGTATAAAAAATTCATAGACAACGAACATCAGTGTGTTCTGCACCAAATATTGTTCACTCATTTTTTTCCAAGAACAATCGCCGATGGAATTTCCTGCCGAAGAATACCGTTTACAGCCCATCGTCAAAATAATTTTTGTCAAAGCTTCATGAACGTACAGTTACAATTTTCTTTTATTTGTTATTTCTGACTTTTTTTGTGTTGAAGATGTGCCACTTTTTTATTTTATTATGCCCTTTCATCTGCTATGTCCACACCTGCCTGGACCCTAAGGGGGCCTACAGTACAGTCAATTAATTCTTTTTTCATGCGTTAGCATTTGTACCCGTGTTTTGACGACAACTCGGCCGTGTCTTTGGTCTGTGAGTACCGGGGAGAAAGGGCGAAGGAGGGGACGAGGGTAACGCGAGTGACCCTTTCATTAGTCCGAAGCGCTGACGTGAGCACGCGTGAACCTCTTCCCCTATCCCCGGTGCTGACAAACTGACAGACACCGCCGGGTTTTAGTCAGAACAGCACTTTCGCTTTCGACAAAGTCGCGCGCACAGTTGGCGCGGATCAGCAGTGGAAAAAACGCTGCGCGACACCTCCTAGATAACATAGCCGTAGTGCTAAATGAGGCCAACGCTGGACACAGATTGAAGCCAGTGCTGCGTCAGCGCTCGGCTTCGAGTCGAGTTTGAGCCGAACGTTGACGCAATGGTCGTGTCCAATCTGCGCACAGCGTTGGCCTTCTCTGAACACGCCATCCCATTCAGCACCACGGCTTTGCTATCTAGGAGCTGCTGCGCCGTGGCACGGTGGAATCCAGGCGTTTTCAGTTACCGCCAAGCCGTCGCCGGTTGTTCTTCGCTCTGGGTTTGCGTACTAGCGGCGCTTGGGCTGTGACGTGTGTGTAGTTAAAACGATAGATACGGTTCACTCGACGAGTGATATGGATGCGGTTTCTTCCACGAGTGGTAGGAATGTGTTTTTTTCTACGAGTGATATGGATGACTGTGTCCAAGTGCATCGACGTACTCTGACAGGCAGAGTACAGAAAAGGGGTGAAAACGAGTGCAAGGAGATCCACTGGTGTATTAGGGAACCTGCAAGCATGACCCTTGGGAAACACCACACGTGACCTTTTTTGTGAAACGCTAACACTGACCTCGTAACGAGGCCAAAAAGAGGCAACAAGAAATAGAGGAAGCAAAAAGGAAAGTCAAAAGAGAAAGCCAATAGAAAAAAGTGAAGGGGTCAGCGTTAGCGAGTGAGTGAGTGAGTGAGTGATTTATTTGCACTTAAATTGGTGCGCACACGGCGGCGTGCCAGGCAAGGCAGATAGGCAAAAACCCTTACGCGTGTGCGTCTGCCAGCCTGCCGCCGTGTGCGTTGGGAGTTACAGCACTACCCAGCTTTAGAAGCGTTTCCCAAAGGGAAACGTGTATGGCGCTTCCAAGGGTAATGCTAAAACAATATCTAAGAATCCACTAATGGACCTTCCTTAATCTTTTTGTTTGGAAAGCCGTTCTGATGACTCCGATAATAATACCCGATTCCCCGTGGATGCCTTGCCGATAACCATCCTAAAAAAACCAGGTAGATTTATTGGAGTTATCCAAACAAATCTACTAAAACTCTCTAGCATAAACAGCACAATGATTGCACACGCTAAATCCTGAGACACGGCTTACTATGACTATCGAATCGTGATATAAGTGTTTACAGTTTACAAAAACCACATTACAAAAACCAAATGCGCTTTTGATCATACGCGGGTTTCTGCAAAACCGATGCAGATACAATGTTCGGAGTGAACCTCACCCTGAAACAAAACATCTTTTTTTTTGTACCGCTTTTCCGTAGAATATTTTTACACGTCCGAGAGCATTTTCACGCTCATATTCTCACGACAGGAGCATGAATGAGCACGCGAACGGACAAAACAAATTTCATGTCAAAACATAGTTAACTAACTTTTACGAAAACAACTCCTCGCCCACTTCCATCACATAGTTACAACTTTGCCACCTTTCCCCCTCTTTGGCGCAAGAATAAAGTGCGATATACATTGAAAAGTTACCAGTGTTGGCAAAGTGAATATGCAAGATGTCAAAATTAACAACATTAAATTCAACAAACTATTAACGTAAAACTCCTAGGTGTAAAATTTGTAATATTTTGGATCTTATAAAGTTTAAGCGTCTTCAGGTGCCTATGAAGTTTTAATGGGGTAAAAAAAACACTGTCTTGTTACACGCGCCCATAAAAGACGCGGTATTGGTAAAATATTACCCATTATCATGCAGTTGCGTGCTTTCTAATTTTAAGATTTCTACCCCCTCTATTTTTCAGCTCACAGGGTTAAGCGTGGCACGTCGAATTCTCCTTTTCCTATTCCTTTTCTTCGTCCCAATGTATTTGTCACTGATACAAGTTATTTGTATCACAACGTACATGTTGGTCCCGTCAATAAAATTACTGAACATCGCTTTTTAAAAACCATATTCGCCCATAGAACGCAGTCAGATAATAGCATATGAAAACACAAAAAGTGCAATATATTCATTTTCCTTAAAGAAGGGCGCGCAAATCAATTTGAAGTTTGGCCCTGGTTGTCTATCATATTCACCTTTGAAATCACACATAAGGGCATTTTGTTTTTCCAACATTTTTATAGCCTTCTCGTCAGCAATATTTTTTTAAACAAATGTGACTGACAGCATTAGCTATATTGTTTTATATATAATACAATGTGTGTAAGGTAAGGGAGGCTGTCTTGAACCACTTAAAATTGTGAAGTATGCTGATGAATCCACTTAATTTTCACATTTTCATTTAGACGGGTTTTTGGAGGGTATAATGGGACATAGATCGCATGGGTAAATTGTTTTTTTTTTGTTTTTTTTTTAGGAGGAATTTGATGTAACTTTGAGAAGGTACCCCATATGCACCTATTTTGAAGGAGTTCCGTTCCTCACCTAATCATATTTTTGTTTCTTCATCGCTTTTTCTCTTTCATATTTGCTTATTAGTTTTTATACTCCTATTTGCATTGCCAAGTCTGCAAAAACGTCAATCATTAAAAATATGAATAGTGAATGCCTACCTGACCCGGAAGTGACCTCGATAAAAGCGGAAGACTTGACGGGAACCACGTTCAAAGAAAGGGTCTTGTTTGTGTTGAGAACACTGTCGCCCTTGGCAGATCCCACATAGCTCAGGTGGAGGTTGTCAAGCGACAGGTAGCATCCCAGCGTGACGTTGAAGCCCTGCCATCCGGGAGCAGAGCAGTCTCCCCAGCGGACGAGCCCAGGGCTGACCAGGCCGACGAGCTTGCCTCCGTGGAACTCGACGTGCAGGTCCCGGTTGGTCAAAGACGTGCTATTCACAATGAATGCGTAGCTGGGGACGTCGACGCTGTCCAGGCCGAGGCTCCTGGCATTGGCGGGAAGCACGGTGGACACGATGGAGTCAATGTAGACGTTGGAGTCGTACTTGCTGCCCGCGAGGACTCCTGGAAATCAACACAAGAGCTTATAGTACCGCAATACTTCGACACCTTCAGACGTGCGAAGATTAAAAGGGTAGGCCGAATATACAACACACGCCATCGACTCACTTGGTGTACGAACAAAAGGAAGTAGGCATGAAGAGTTAGGTGACGTCAGCGAGACGTACGCCTCAGCAGGAGACTAGTTGCGCCCCCGGAGGTACATTGGCTGGCGCTAATGAGGGGTGCGGGAGGAGCTTCTAACGAATTTCTAACTTGTGTTTGACCGGGACAGATTAATGTTATCCACTGTCCCGGAACGAAGCATCAAAATGTTGGGTAGATAATAATTTAGGAACGTTGACAGAGAGTGATAGTTACTGCAAAACAAGCCACATTGCTTTGCTTTTTCGTTGCTTGCGAATAATATTGTGCGGCTCTATCCGTAGGCATATTGTTACGAGTGACGAGGTGGCAAACAAGGAATAACTGAGAAAACCAAAACGTTTAATGGGGGCGAACTTGTGTCCAAAACAAAAAGGAAACATAATATAACAACAGAGCATCGCGGGCGCCGAAGTCGGCGTAACAGCAGAATCGAACGCTGGTTCGAGACTGACTCCGGCTCGCCACGCGGGGCCCCTTTTGTACACGCGTGGACTTCTGGAACTATTTCCTAGAAGATTCGGCGCGCAGAACATTCTAACCTAGAATAAACAACACGGTTCTCGAAATTACCAGAAATATAAATTGAAAGAATAAATAAAAGACGCGGCGCTCCCAGGAATCCAACCCCGGGCTACCGCACGAGAGTCAAGTGCGGTAACCGAGGCAATATTTTCTTTATGTTCATAGTTAAAAGGAATGTAGATGACCGCAAATCATCGTTTTCAACCTTCAAGGTAATTCAGGTCAAAAGCATCGTATACTATTCACCGAATTTTTTTTTTTTTTTTTTTTTTTTGCTGGCGCGTTTTATTTTTGGTTGATTTTATAACCGGAATTTTCAGCGCTGCAATAGCATAAAATATAGCATTAGTTTCGTTTCCGCTAGATACAATACATGTAGATGGGATGCAGCAAAAATATTCATCTATCCTAATTCTACGAAAAAAGTCAAAACTCAAAAAATATGCAATGTTTTTCTTCTTTTTTTTTAACTGCGTTAAGAATGTATAGCGTTTGCGAGCTCAGGAGAGGTGTTAACTTTCACAGAAGGTTGCGGGCTTTTTCCCACTAAATTACCGAGATAACGCTTCCCGCTAAGTTTAACGGAAAAAAAAGTGTGCTAATTTTAGCAGGCCTGTGATATATTTTATGTCGATTTTTTACGGTTTTTGTGAAGATATCTTGTGACGGTATTTGTAAAGGTGTTTCGAGATCGTGCTTAATGGTGCCATGTCCCACTTTCTTCGGGGATACGTCCTTAGACATATTCTGAGGTGACAAGGTGCTCTGGGCAGCTTGACATGTTCATAGTGCTTGGTGGACGGGTCTATGTCATCACCGTTTTGCAAACACATATTTACCACCAGATTAAAATATGAAACTCCTTCTGTCTAAATTATAGAAATATAGGAGTTATTTTTATTACTTGGAATATATTTTATCTAAAACAAAACCAACGCTTTTTGTTCATCGTCATGCAAACCTCTCAAACTCAGTGAACATTCGAGTAAAGGAAGGCTGAGACAATGAGTGGGCCACATACCTTAGATCGGTGCATTAGATTTCAAATTTCTAAGCTTGAGCTAATATTCATTGAAGGTGCATTGATTATAATATTTTAATCATTGATTTTGTACGAAGACGTGGCATTCCTGCGCCAGGTTTCAAAAAGTGAGGGCAGAAGTTCCCAATCAATCCTGCCTACAGATATTTATAACTTTGGAGGCACTTCTGAGAATACATTATTAAATATGGTGGTTGTTGTTGTTGTTAAAAGCGAATAATTGAAAATTCTCAGCTCTTACTACGGATATTATGAGTGAATATATCTAGCGAAACAAAATACCAACTAGTTTCTGAAAAGGCTTTTAAAGTATGAGAAAAGAACTACGAAGTGGGGTTAAAAATAGTAAAGAAAAATGACGGCGTTTGTTGAAAAATGTTAGGAAACATAAAAGGTATGACTTACCAGCGATAAAGCCGCAGAAGAGTACTAATTGTAGAAGCCCCATTTCAATCTCCTGAAACAAAAATGAAGGGACATCAAATGGCAATACGTGCTGATTGAGACACGGTCAACTATTTCGCGCTGTTTCGGTCATGCGACGTAAAAACAGCGAAACTTTTATCTGGAACCGTCGTGGAAAAGCACAAGCGCTCCAATGTATTCACGCTCGTGAGAGCAGCCGAACAGAGAACCCCCGTCCTTAAACATCCGATCCTGGCTTGCTGGTAACCCGAGCGTCTCGTTCCTGAGGCATCTTTTATTTGTAGTTTGTTCTTTTAGACGAGGATACCTTTGTCTTAGCAGAACACCTTAATACATAAAATGCTCAAGACACTTCGACACAGGGTGAAAAGCTGCCGCTGGGTGCGCCATTCCACTCCCCCCCTCCCTTTTCCCGCCACAAAAAAAAGTAAGAATTGCCAACTTGGGGTGAAACCCTCCCCCCCCCCCCCAAAAAAAAAAAATCTTTTTTTTTTGCCAATTTAATTTGAGTTTTTTTTTTTTTTATCCGCGGTTACAAGTAGTTTCCGGAAAACAAATCATCGTACACCGACATTTTGTTTTTTGTTACGCCCGTAGTTAATCACTGGATGTATGACACCGATACATTTTATTTATTGCTAACAACACAACGTCCAAATAATTTTTTTTTTTTTTTTTTTTGCAGGCAACGGCAATTTTGCAAGCGAGAAAATTCCAGGCGATTGCGTAAACGGGTTCACAGCGCCTCGAATTGACGGACCTACTCGCGGCGCTGAATTATGATGGCGATAGCGGCATTGAGAATTTAATTTGAGGCAAGCAGAAGGTATGAAGAATGATATGATATTTGACAGTGCTGCCGAAAATAACGTTTGATCACTTAACTTAGTGTACAGAGTTGATCATTCCGTACATTAGCAAGAAACGCTGTCAGTGCGATCATGCTTCACCGGGATCTATTGCTGGCTTTTTCAGAGTTGGTCCAAAATTCCGATACAGCTTTCTAGTTTCCAGATTCTCAGCGGTGCTGGAAAGGCTGGTGGCTCTTTCGTACGCGTTTCTAAAAAAAATTAGCCCATTACCATTACAATAATTATTTAAATGAAAAACTGATTGCAGTACTCAATGACTGCATGACAGAAGTAATTAAATATTACCAGAAAGTGATTTATTACTTTTTACCTTACCTCTTACTTTACTAAATGATGTCATGTCCAGAACAAACCCAGATCATAACAACCCGTACACAGGAAACGAGACACTCTCGAAATGCCGACAGTCAAAACGCAGCTGAGCGCGTTGACATTCCAATCCTCCTCCTATCTTGGTATCTTTTTTTTTTTATTCGTTTAGGGACAATAAAAGTTTCCAACGTTGGTGCAACATAGACGAGTGACGCAGGGGCAGATAAAGCGATTTCTTGTACGCAAAACAATTTCACTCAATAATTTTACGTCTTTCGTAAACATGAAATTCATAACTCAAAAAGAGTAATTAAATTACAGCGTACGTTACTGCACAAAAAAAAAGTAAATGAAGCGTTAAAAGCTTTAATACATTGTAATTGATTCTAAGTAATTACTTATTTGTAACTCGTTAAGTACAAGAAGTCAGGTTGGTGGCTCTTCGCCCCCTTGTGGACGCCAGCGCCGAGCGTGGTCGCGTACCAAGCTTCCCCAAATACGGAGAGCAAGTCGTCTGCTCCTTGCGCAGGAGTTGCGGTGACGTCAAAACAACGCCGAGCTCTGATTGGCTTTGATTGAAAGGATAGTGGGTAGACCTCTGCTCTAAATGAATCAAGGTCTACACACTATTTTTTTTTTCAATCAGCCAATAAGCGCTTGGCGTTCTGTCATCATGGCAACTCCTGTGCAAGCAGCAGACGAACTTGCGCTCCGTATAGTGCTACAAAGCAATGTCGGGACCAATAGCACATTGAAGGACTCAGGTTTTATTCTTCAACTTGACTCCGACACAAAATTTGCAAAAATTTTTTTGCGCCTAAAAAACTTAACAGTTTTACATTATTTCTATGATGATCGTGTTTTTATACTGCTTAAATGCCCATTATATTTCAGACTGAAGTTCCAGTCTGGTGTGTTCGTGCGTGCGTGTGAGCGCACATACAAGAATAAGCGCCCCAAGGACTGGAACAGAAAACAGGACGATTCCGGGCGTGTCAGATACACCGAGTGTGTCTGGGAGTGTGCGTTAGTGTATGTACAAAGATATTCATGTTGTTAAATATAGAAATCTGCGTGCAACGATATTGCGTTCAACATAATTGCTCATTTTGGGGCTGTAACCTAAGCCATGAAATGCGGTGCACGTCGAAACCCTTTCAAAGTCAAATGCAGATACACACTGAAACCGTTTTCCTATTAACAATGTCGCGCAATGTACTCAAACAGTTAGCCCTTTTTGCCATCAAACAGTCTGCTATCTCAGACGCCAATCGTAAAATCGGACATTTTACTCGTTTAATTCAGATGGGTCTGCTATGCCGCTTCAGTTTGAGCTAACGAATAATGGTTCGTATCTTGTTTTCATTGCGCTGATTCAAGGGGGTCTAATCGTTTTCTAGTTTTGTGCAGCGCTTAACTTATGGTACGTCCACTTATGGTTGGCACTAGAAAATATTTAAAAAAAATCACTAAAATAATTACTCAAGTAATGACACCAACTGTGTACCCGACACTCTCACGGGTTCCCTATGCTATTCCCGCGTACTCCAAGTTTGCCGTACGGAAGTCACACTACGGAAGGTCACGCTTTGTAGCAGGAATACCGTGTTTGCTAGTGCAGCGCCACTACCAATCACTGTTCACAGCCAACTATGTATAAACTTAACTGCCCCGTACACCGCCATTCAGTCAAAACAGTTAAACCAGAGTCACACTGGTCATCCATATCATACAAAAGACATGATGCCATGATTACCCAGAGATAGGCCTCAAGCTTGTTCCAAGCATGTTTCCTTCATACAGACATGCAACATGTCTAAGGACTGTTTGCTTTTTATGAACGATCTGACAGAACCATCCAGCAAGAAGGAAGAACACCTGAGACAGTGTCTGCGGCCTCTCTTTTGTATGATGTCTTAATCGTGTGGCCGCATCTTGGTGATCGTGAACGAATCTCGTAATGCACAATTGCTGGCGGGGCCAACTTCTGCTCCGCGGTCGGCGCTCTGCCTTGACTTAGCGCTGTCACTGTGGTCACTGACCAGGTAAGAATGGGCACGAAGGAGCTTCGGTTGTCCCGCCTTCTGCGCCAGCTCCCCGCCTTCGATAACGGCTCGGCGTCTCGTGCACATCGACCATGCGCACGCAGCCGAAGCACGGCTGAAAGCAGCGAGCGCGCGCTCGAGGCCTGGTGTTCCAAAAACACACTGTACCGTTTCTTACTCTGCCGGTGACAATAGAGAGCTTCAACGTCGATTTATTTGCCGTTACTCAAAGATAACGCAGTCACCGGACGCATTTTCCTTGTGGTAGTGATCAACATGTCATTAGCTATAGCACACGGTAAAGTATCGAAAGAGCTAGGACATCGAGTGACGGCGTTATGCTCGAAGGACACTGTACTATCGAGCAGCGTTTTTTTTTTTTCTTTTTTTACACACTTGGCTCTTAGATTTTTTGTTCAATTCATACTGTTTCGGCCTTTCTAAACATTTGGAATTCAGACGTTGAATTACAATGTTCTTTCTACTTTCTTGTAGGCAAAAGCGCTTACCTGAATGGTTCTGTGCTCACACCGGAGGCGACGTCCACTGGCTTCTTTGCCCGGTGTTCACTGAAATAAGTCGCGATAAAACAGACGGCGATACGAGGCAGATATATAAGCCGTCGTTTATGGCGGCAGTTAACGAAGGAGAGTTAAAGCAAGGACAACGTGTGGGTAGAACGTTTCAACTTCGGCTGACATTCTGACGGGAGCGGTCTTGCTTGAGGGAAGAGCTGACCAACATCCGCGCAATCTTGTTGCGCGTGGCGTTAGACAATCAAAGTTCTGCTGACAGAAAAGCTCTGTCGCGACTTCGAAAGATAACAGCAAAACGCAGATAAGCTGGACCCTGTGACGCGTGTGACTGATTTTTAACTGCTTCGAAACTCACTGGGGTTGATCGCTAAAAGGCCCATTTAGTCGATATTCCGCCAATTATTCGAGTCCGCAGTTCGTCGGGAACGATGAGAACTGAGCTTGCGATGAGTACGAAGGTGCTTGAGCGTTCTTCGAGCCCCCAAATAATGGCGACGGCCAATGTCGCTTGATTGGATTTTAAAAAGGGCCTGTTCTTTTTTTTTTTTTTTCAAATCCGCATTTGTTAAGTAAAGGAAGGACATTACACCTGCGCTGTATATACTAGCAGGATTTTGCCTCTCAATAAGCTACGCCCGAAATCCGGATACTGAATTCCATGATTATCTTGTCGACATCGCCAATTTGTCGCCTATTGTAGAGCGAGCGAACGTGACAATGCTGACTGCTCAGAAATGCTACATCCTAAACTGCATACACGGTGTCAAAAAGTTCGAACGATGCCGATTTGCATTATCGCTGACTCTTTCGCGATTTCTGGAGGGCGCAGAAGCGTGTCCTCAATTCCAGATAAAGCTTGAGATAACTGTGAACGATGATTTTAGGGAACGAGAGGGCTAAATTGTTGTTAATCTCAGGCGTTGCTTACTTAGAGGCTCTAAGGAAAACTAACCAGTTAACCAGTTTTCAGCTCTAGGTGTTTCAGAACTGCTTGGTTGTTCGTTTGTTGTAAAGAGAGCGTTTACCAAGTCGCGTGTACTTTCAACTTTCTCCTATTATTTTTGCACGAGGATAAAAAAACACTTTCGGGATAAGAACTTCAGTAGCATAGCGTCTTGTATCTTGGCACACAATCAGATAGCATTTTCCTAGCAATAAAGAAGCATCAACGTCTAGAAAACTCGTGACTCAAAAACAAAAATGTGGACAACACACACCTGTGTGAGTGTACTGTTCCTTTTCGTTTGTTTCAATGTCTCGGTTTTCAGGATGATTAAAGTTCACCAGCTCAACTACAGGTTCTTTGTTATTTTAATCAAATCATCTGTAATCAGCGCTCGTGGCATGGGAAAGAATTGAGCGCAGAAAGTACCACTATCTATAAGTAGACGAACCTATTAATTTTCTAATTGTTTCTTTAAAGAAAAACTACTATTAATAATTAGTACCCCCAATATGTACTACTCATTAAAAATATCGTAAATAAAATGTCATTACTTGATGTTCTTATCTGATGCGCTAATAAAATGGGCGCTCGGTCATGTTAGACTTAGTTACTGCCCATGATTTTGCGATTTGTTCGAAATGAGGCTGTTGTGTCCAAAGTGAATGAAGAAGTAGGGTGGGCTGAAATACAAAAAAGACAATGCAATAACTACTGATTTGACGGCGTTCCTTCACTACTCATTTTGCTACTCCACATTTGGAACCTATAACGGTTTCTCAGCACAGCTTGTTCTTTACGTAGTGGCACAAGGTGGACTTTCTGCCTAGAGACTTTGCATTGATGGATCCATCTTGCAAAGCATGCAGACCTCTGCACGGACCTCTAAAAATTTTAAAACTATTGTGGACTCTACCTAGACTCACCTGTTCACTCCAACAATACTTCTTACAAACTGGTACAAGCAACAAGTCAAGGTAAAGGAACTGTTGAGGTAGAACTCCGTCGATTGAAGCGCAAGGTTTGAAACGAAGTGTCTCAGGACTTTAAACGATTACTTGACATGGACATCATCGAACCAATCAACGGATGTGAATGGGTGTTTTCGATTGTCGTTGCAATAAAAAAGACAAAAAACCCCGAACCTGCGTGGATCTCGTGATCCGAACAAAGCAATCTTCGTCAATTGCTTTCCACTACCAAACACAGAATAACCTTTGTGCCTTGAATGGAGCAAATGTATTCTCCTAGCTGAATTCAACAGCAGCTTGCCATCAAGTTTGTATTTTGCCTAAGAGCCGCGACCTTTCCGCATTCATCACTCATGATGGTTCCTACCACTTCAAGAGAGTGTGTTTAGCTTGGTGTCTGCGGACTCAGCTTCCTAGAAGTTGGTGTCGGATATTTTTGTCGGATGTTTCGGTGTCCTTTGCTATCCCGACGATATCATCTTCGGTTTAATGCAGACAGCCATGGAAAAAATCTGCTCGAGGTTCTACAGAGCATCTAAGACACTGGTCTGAAACTAAATTAAGGTGTATATTCGGACTAACGGAATTGTCGTTTGTCTGACATACGATCATGCCAGAAGGTGTATCTCCTCTGCAAGCAAACATCAAAGCCATACAAGATGCATCTGCGCCAAAGGGCCATCATTCCTTGCACTTTGGCCTAGGACTTGCCGGCCACTACTCACAATTTCTTCACACCAGCAACAGCAATGACTGACACCGTAGTCGTCGGACGAAGTACCCCCCCTAAGAGTCTTACTGCGTGATGAGAAGTCATTCGTTTGAACAAACTAAGCTCAGCTGTGCTGCGAAAGAATTAAGATGCCAATCGCCGACTGGAGGCCTGAAGAGCACTCTATGTTCAGCCCCAGGGTTGACAGTCCTTGTTACGACGGCCGCATCAGCATACGGCATTGGCGCAGTCCTCCAGCAAGAAAACGGATCCGAAATGCAAACCACTGCGTTTGCTTCAAGATCACTTTCACCAGAAGAAGGGAAATACACTGCTGCGGAACGAGAAGCCCTTAAGTGCATTTTAGCACTAGAACATCGGCACGTCTATTTCTGGGGAGGGCCTTTCACCCTTTTCAGAGGTCATCAGGCACTAAGGACCTTACTGAGCTCACAAGGTACGGGTCACCGTCCGCTGAGAATCGCTCGAGAGACAGCACGCCTTCTAAACTAAAACATCACTGTGCGCAACAAGAGGGGCGAGGACAACGCCATTGTAGATGCGCTTTCCCGACTGCCATTACCTGCCGTGTCGCCCCACACATTTGACGAAAAAGTTATTTTTGTCACAAATCAACAGCTTCCAAGGACAAAATGCAGACTGATATATACGCAGATCCAACGTTACAAAAAGTTCAGCACTCCGTTGCTACGACGTGGCCCTTAAAGAGCTAGCTACGTGCCGATTTTGCACCTTACTATCAAGTGAGATCTGAGCTATCAGAGGTCAGTGGATTACTTCTACGTGGAGCACCTATTGTAGTTTTCCCTACAATAACTTCCAAGATAATCGTCCTGTCACTTGATTTACACCTGGGTAGCGTTCCTACCAAACAACGATTGAGGCAGTGGTACGAATTGATGCAGAGGTGGCCAGCCATGAATCCTCCTGTGGAACGTTCGTGGTTGCTTGACACGCCAGACAGCTGACAAGTCCGCAAATACTTCTGCTGCTCCTTTGAATCCAATACCACTTCCTGCACATCTATGGGAAAGCTTTTGTATTGATATTGTGGGACCAATTGACAAAGCGTCACAGTGCCATCGCTTCCTCATCACACTCATTCAATATTGCAGTCGCGGGCCTGAAATTTATGTTGCCAGTAGAGTAATATCATATTATCAGACACGATGAGCAGCCTCCTACTCACTCTTTTCAGCCGTGAAGGCTGCCCGACTGAGATCGTCTCAGATGACGGAAGCCGATTTACATCAGTGGAGGCAAAAGATTTGCTACTGGAGCTCGGGATTTGTCACAGCTTTCATCGGATCTCTATCCACAGTCTAACGGAATGATATAAATATTCAGCAGGGTTTTGAAAGGCTTCATTCAGCTGGCACTTCTCGAAGGGCAGAACCTCTAGGAGGCGTTAACCGAATACATCAGTATCTCCCGTGCAACGCCAGACTCAGTTACGGATGTGTCAATGACATTTTTTTAAGCAATGGACACCGCCGAATTAAGCTGGTCATCGCCGGAGGACCACACGAAAACCTCTTCACGGACCGAACAGCTGCGGTGACCGAGCTGGAAGAACAAACCAAGAAGCACCAGGACGCCTCACGAGTGTACGCAGATAACAAGGGAGGTACACGCGTGCCTGCCTTTCATCGAGGCCACTTTGTTCGTGTGAAGCTGCCTTGGAATCATGCAAAAAAAAACCTGCGTTAATTAGGACCAAGAAAGATACTAAATCGTCAGGGACCTAACGCATTCCCACTCTAAGGTGGAAAGGTTTGGAATGCAAGCAAGCTTTCTAAAGTTCCATGTGAGGTCCTGCAACAGCTTACTTAAGATAAGGACAGCGGGTTGTTACCTGTGGCCTCGTGGAGCCCATCACAATGTGCACTCCAGTCACACGACTTACCTCCGGCAGGGGAACAACAACGGCTGACACCGCAGTCAAATGCTCCTAACACCGACCGACAAGAACCGCAACCCCTTCGTCGGAGGTGCAGATAGCGGTGACTTTCGAAAAGACTTGGAGACTGCGTCCCAAAAACAGTGCAATTTACGATCTGGGGTTTCGGTTAATCGATTCACTTCATTTCTTTAATTACCACTTATTTTTGTTTCGTCTGATGTAACATATATACAATTCCTTTTGAGAAGGGGGAAATGTGTAAAAAAAGGTGAAAAAGTAGTAGAGTGAGCATATAATCAAAGACGATGCAGTACCTGCTGCTCTGTCGGCATTTGTTCATTGCTAATTAGGTTACACCATAGAGGCAAACGAAATAAAATGCTATATTTTGCGCTACGTAACTCAGCGTGCAATAGAACAGCTTAAGCAGTGGTTATTTCCTTCTTTCCAAGTCATCAACGCGTTAGGACAGCACCTGATTTCTCATCTGCCACTTGGAGCTCGTGGTAACATACCAAACCGATCGCACAGAAGCAATGCAAGATGAGGCAATTCATTCAATAACATTCTTATACTCATACACCGTCAGCCTGTAAGCGCCCAAGTCTTTACTCTAATATATATTTATTTTATTTGTCTTAATTATTTTATATATTTGAAATCCGAACCTGAAATCATTATCGCAATGTGCGAACAGATATGAAAAAAAAAAAAACACGTTAGGCAGAGCTCACGAATTTCGTGGACGCGATTTTTATTTTGTGATATATAGTTACGAACTATTGATGTCATTTGTTATATGATAGATACTATATAAAATCTGTTCAGCTACGGTTTTTCGTAGGCATGCCAATGAACACTACCATAGCTCTTTTATTATGTCTGTGACGCTTGTGTAACGCTTGTACCGTCCCAGGACGAAGCGAGCAGCACGGCGTTGTATTTTATTTTTGTGTCTATTTCCAGGGGCGAAGAGAAGGGTCAGATTCCCTGCAGGTATACTCTAACACCAGACGCACATGTGCAACACAGGCGAGTTCTGTAGAATGAGTGCAGTATTCCTTTATAATCCCGACGCAACACAGCGCGACAATATCTCCACCGCAAATTCTATATCAATACCTTCGAATCCCATTGCGCTGTGCAACCAAACCTTTGCCAGTCATTACTGCGCATCCATCGCAGTCCTAATTTAAGTGTTCCGAAGGAACGTCATTGGAGTTTACCAGCTCTTTTTTCTCCGATACGATTCTCGAGTAGAAGAAGCTTCTGGACACAATTGTTTCCACCACTTACCATATTTATTTTGGTAAGAGGCTAACATATTTCTGATAGGATTACTGTTGTTTTTTCTTTACCCAGGACGTGTAAGTATTTTGTTTCTTTTTTTTTATTTTATGTTACCCTTATCTAAAACCTCTGTAATGTTTATAATAAATAAACAGATTGTTTCGCTACTTATAGACCTTTTCCACAAGGGCGCCGCCATCTTGAATTGACGTCACTTCCAGTATGGGCGAAAACGTAACTTTGCCGTTGCCACGCCAATAGAAGACTTTTAGGATATAAGCCTAACCGTCACACATTCTCGTTTTGGCTCGCCTCTATTTTTTTACTAGTTACAGGTTGAAACGTTTTACTTTTTTGTCGTCGCCCATACTGGAAGTGACGACAATTCAAGATGGCGGCGCCCTTGTGGAAAAGGTCTATACAGCAACAAAAAGCTGAAATTTCTGCCAAACGAGCCCTTCAATGACGAATAACTTCCGCAGTCGCCTATGCACCGTTAAGTAAACGGATGTTGATATGGCCCCAGCCCAGCCTCAAGTTTAGCCTTGAGAGAGTGGCTTCTCTGGAAAGGAATCTTCCATTGCGCGTGACGTCAGTCAGCCTTTGAATAATCTCCAACCAGGATGCGCTCCCGCGTGATAAGAAAAAAAGAACTGCTCTTGGAATGTTTTCGGAAATTCACTTCCCTATCCAAGACCAGCTACAATGCCCGCGACAGTACCCTATTGCGGAAGCTCAAAAGAGATGTTTTGTAGGCCGTACAGAAAAGTTTTGCTCTGCTAGGGCGCGCTTGTGCCGAGCATGCCCTCCAGAGACCGCCATCTCGATGAGTTCCACTTAATTCCACAGTCTGATTTTATCAAAGGGTGTTAAAAGGGTACGAACACGAAATGACGCTACCGCGAGGGCTCTACTTTTCGCTTCAAAATTGGCAAGTGAGAATGCGTATCGCACTTGTGACGATGCGCGGCCATGGGTACTGTAGTTGTGAGCGTTGCCGCTTGGTGGCGTCAACTTGTGACACTCTTGTCTAGTAGTAATATACAAGGACTGTACGCCATGAGGCTTATACATAGCTTGCTCCTGACGTCATTCGCGGTCATGCCGGTATTTTATGTGCGACACCTCAGTTTCACGCCGCAGAAGTAGTACGTATCTCGAGGGAACCAGTAAGTAGAAAAAACCGGCAGTACAAAGCATTGGCGACACCTGCAAGCTATGTATATAAGGTATTCACCGGGCGCCATATCTGAGCGCATTATTCACAGCGGATCTGGGGGGGAGGGGGGGTTATGATTGATTTGTCCCCCGCCATCCTTAGATCCAGCTCCTACCTAACGACCGCAAAAAACGGCGATCTTGATGACGTAGAATGCACGTTGCGGAAGCACTGCAGAAGCTTTAATGTATGCAACGTAGTAACCTCGTTAGATTTCTGCGCCTGTTCACATTCAGGACTAAGTAACTTTACGAGTAAGCCATAGTGCCGTGAACTGGCGCTGTTTCATAAAGGCCCGTGACGTGGCGGCATTTCAACGGAGCTTCACCAGCGGCCACCGGGCGCCATCTTAAAATAGAATAATTTGTTTTAAAATTAGTTTTCTTGACTTTTCTACCGACAGGACAGAAACACTAGAGTAGTGCTTCTGGCTTCCGGCACAAAATGGACCACATCTAAAAACAAGTGCAAACATTTCGTTTCCGTACCTCTTTAATGGGGTTGCTAAAGCAGGCTGGCAATTTTGAGAAGTACTAAATATATGGTGTTAAAACAATATTTGTCATTATAAAAGTGTCATTCGGTCGACATACCTGCTATATAGTGCAATAGACGCTAATATTTTTTTATTCATTTTCTGTAAGTCAGAATTTTCGTGATATACTTCATTAATAGGGCTCTCTAGAAGGCTAAGCGGGCTCTGGCCAAGCAATTCCACATTGAGGTTGCTCTTCGGTGTTCGTCGTCCTTTGTCCTTTGTCGTGGCTTGTCTGGCTTCTACTTAGTAGCACTTTAGTCTGCTTGCCTTGTCCATTGACGCTGAAGTGAAGCAGCCTTGTCATCTGATTTGAGCCGGACAAATATCAAAGAAATGTCGCTAATGCCAGGTGGACACCGAACAACCACAAGTGAAGCCTACCTCTGCAACACTTATTTGGCACTTTAGTGCCACAATACCCACCCTCGTCAAAGAATATAAAGCTTGCATGGCTATACCTTAACATCTTCGGGCTTCAAAAAGCTCTAAACTGCGAAACAAAACTAAAAATAGACTGCATTTATGTTACTCTGTAACGTGTGTAAATCGACAGCAGCTTGACGATTACGTAATTGACATAATTCTGGCACCGTTGTTGTTTCTGCTCCGCCTCCTTGGCACGATTGTGATGATTTTAACGTTCACTTCCGCTCCCGAATTGGCTCTCTTGCCTCCATCATATCCCGTCCACGGCGAGCTTCCCCAAAGCACCATAATTGAAATTCGCGTTCTTCGGGCCCGCGCTACGTGCTTTCCGAGGTCTAGGTTCCGAGGTCGCAGGGCGTTTAAGTTCGTCTGCTCGGATGGTCCTGCGCGTGCACCGCGGCACAACGGGGGTGTCCGGCAGAATGTCTGTTTCCAGTGGCCTCCAGCGTGCTCCCGTTTCGGCAACACCATCTAGAAGACAAAGCCCTCGCATGGCGTCATGGTTTGTGGATTGCCGACTCGGCCAAGAGGCAAACACGTAGAAGCTCGACGAGAATCGCTGCAAAGCGGGAGACGTGCTCGTCTTGGCGTCGCCACGTGCTGGCGTCGGGGTTTTTTTAAGACGCTGCGAGACGCGCTGGCGGCGATGCTGACGCAATCAAGACAGTACTGCGTGTACCGACCAGTTATGACGTTTGGTTGAGAAAAGGCCCGGGCCTTGTCTTCGAGGTGGTATGGGTTCCGGCGTTGCGTGTACGCTTGAGGCGCACAGACGCCTAAGCGTTACCGAAGGTAGAAATAAATAAGACCCATACCGAGCGCACGTTAGTCCTTTTCTTACGCACTAGTTGCGATGATGTCAGGACACCAAGCTCTTATTGCCTCATTGGAAAACAAAGAATGGGTAGATCTCAAGACATCTGATAGCTCGACGTCAAAACGACATCGAGCTCTCATTGCCTTTGACTTAAAGGGTGGTACCCTTTAAGTCAAAGGCAATGAGAGCTCGATGTCGTTTTGACGTCGCCCTAACTCCTGCGCAGAAATCAGACCACTTGCTCTCCGCATGTATGCTTTGCAGCACCTGTGCACAAGCCCCACCATAATCAACTTTCAATTTACATTTTGTTTTTTACAGCGAAGTTGCATATGGCTAGGGTTCCCTGTATATTTTTTCATGTGCGTCAACAAAAACTCGCAGCGCCCTCTCTTTGTCATCGGTCCAAGCGCTTGCGTGCCTAGTTTTCTTCCGTTCTCCCGGGGTGGCGGTCCCTTCACGCGTGTGCTCGAGGGCCTCCGAAAATCGAGCGCTAAATCAAGACCAACGGTGGTGAAGGTCTCAGCCTCAGGCTCGCACTGCTCGTACCAGATGCGTTCTCTGCCCCACGACGACGAACGTCACGGGGCGGAGAACGCATCACAAAGACGCAGGCACCATGCTGCTAAGTTGGACAACTGTAATGGAGCATACGCTAAATTCAAAAGAGACTTTCTGGGTGTAGTTGGAGGGTGTGTTATCGGCTGTGATTCGACAATGATTTGACCAACATTGGCAATGTGCGGGATCCTGCAAAGCGGACTCGTGCGCTGCAAGTGCTGTTGGTGACCCCTCGAACTTGATCGATGACCACCAATCAAGACAATAATTGTGTTTGTACCTTCGTTCAAAATTCTGTGTCACGTCTGTGTCGTGTGCTAAACAGCTTCGCTGGTCATCCTCCTTCGCAAAGTGAAATGCTTCACGACTGTTTTACGGCGATGGCTTTTAGGGCTTCTTTCCAACACTGGAAAAGACGCCCATTGTCGTTGTAGCTAGTTGTAGTTGTTGATGCTGTAGTTGGCGGAACAGGACGTATGGCGTCCATCGCAGTATTGAAAATAAGATCGCCCACCGCTCTCGGGATTCGATCCTGGGTCCGTTGCGTGTGAAGTGCGCGCGTCACGTTGCGCAGCAGTGACCCACCACACAGTGACTGCGGCGCTGTAGTTCTAAGCCCTGGACCTGAATGCCTTGTGGCTGACAGCCGCCTACTTCGACTGGGCCACCTCCTGGCACCGCTGCCCTCACAGGAGTGAGCAGCCGTACCACTAAACCGCCAGGCCGGTATACCATCCAGAACATCCGCCGAATAGGCCGCCGAAAATCACCACGGCTCGATGACTGACTAGTCTGAACTGACACCGAGCAACCGACACTTAGGGAGCGGTTTTGTAACGTTCTGACCATGTCGTTCTTATCTTGTATAATAAATGATCCCATAATCACCATCACTAGACGCGGCACCGAGAGCCGCCGTGGTACGAACCCTTGCCTTTCTGCAGTGCCGCCGCTCTCCTGAGCTAATAACGATCAATTTTATTATTAACACAGAGCAACACCGTTAGCTGTGACAAACTCTTTTATATGCAGTATTTGGGAAACAAACCACGTGCGTATATAAGTCTCGTGTAGTGCACTCCTGGACAAAGTTGCTGTGACGTCGTGATTGAACAATAATTATTCGTTATTCCTAAATAGTTTTAAATTTAATCGGAGTTATTCGTTGAAATTAAAAGCTTGCGCTAGGTGGCGCAAACCGCCGCCCAGAAAAAAAGGGTTCAGCCATATCCATCCGTCCAATACCGCCAATTGCTTCCTCTCCAGCGTTTACCCTGCTAAAGTGGATAGAGGAGAGACGAGGTTCCTTTGAACTCTTAACCTGTCAGCCACTACTGAAGAGGGGCGTCCGCATTACGTCATCGTAGGTGGTTCCGTGAGCCGCGTCGTCTCGTTGTTCGTCAGAAACTTTTCTGATGTCTAACTATAATTCTAGAGTAAAACAATTGTTTTCTGTGTTGTTCAATATCTTATTTTTTATATTAATGAGCACCATTTCAGCCGATTTCCCTTTTCAAAACTCTATATTTGGAATTTTTCATAATATTTTATTAAGCACCGATTTTAATTGAACATTTGTATATGACGTGTTCAATTATTTTAGAGAAAATCGAAAGGAGAAATACGGCCCTATAGTGCTTAAATTATTGTGTGAACCACCCTTGTGAATCATACAGACTCGCGCTATTTTTATTTTCTCCTGAAATATAGCGGTACTATTCTTCGTTTCACCTTAAGTCCAGACGCAGCTGCTGCTACGAGCTGATGGAACCGATCAGAGCGTCAAAACGCACCATCATGATGTTCGTCGTGTTTCTGTGCGTGTTCGATTATCACGAAACCAATCCTAAACAAAAAAAAGACCCATTGGCTTCTGCTCTTCACGCTGCTTGGTGATTTCCATTCCCTTGTAGCGTAAGCGAAGTGTAAAAATTACATTGCAAATATGCGAGAGTGGATGACACATTAAAGGTGAGACTGCCTTAATCGGCTTAGAACCAATACCGTCCTCACCCCGGAAGCGCCGTTACTTTTCATTCGTAGGTGCTAAAATTCTGAGTACAACTTAAGCACTTATGAGTTGTGAATGCAAAAGCGTTATTGTCGTTCTTCAGCTCCCTTAGTTCGTCTGCGGCGTATTGGCATGGACGGCCATGTTTCGCTACACCCGAGGTTGAGGCCGCTAACGATATACATGCTTCGGGCGCCGCCATATTCCTCGGCGCCGAGAGGAGCAAATGCGGCAGCAGCGCCGGCCGGGAGTTTGGCGGTCCGCAGCACAGTCCGTTCTGGCTCGCTGCTGGCTGCTGCGCCGCTGGGTGAGGCTGCGGTGGGACTGCAAAGCTCGGCGCGGCGCTAGCTGAACTCCCGTGTCCTCTCATCTTCATTATCGCCCTAACTCCGGGTACCGGTTGAAAATGTTAGGCTTCAAAGCGTAACGTTAGGCCAACGTTATTAAACCACTCAGTTGGGAAACTGCCATAGACAGTGCTTTGAAAAAGTGGCCCCAATTTATCCTCGAACATCGAGCTAATGACGAACACAACGCCACCATTTCTCCTGCAGCGGCTATTCGAGGAACCGCACGCTACTTCTATTTTGGCTTTAATTGGCCATTCTGGCGCCGAAACAGTTACAGTGGAGAAGGTTTCTATGGTGCCACCCCCGCCTCCCCAGCGGACGCGCCGCGTCTTACTACCGAAGTTAAAATGCACCTAAGTCGGGACGCGCTGCCTGAAAGCACCGCTGAGGCATGGTTGAATAAAAACAATATTAATTGTGCCGCAAAACCTTGCAAAATAAAGATTTTAAAAACATCACCCGCCCTTCATTTTGTACTAAACTCCAATAAATTTTATACAAAAAGAGTCTTTTTCGTTTGTTTTTACGCAAAAACAGGCTATCTAGAAGCTCAAGGTGACCACAGTACAGACAAATGATAAAGAGTGGCACTGTTGTCGTATTTAGCTCGGTCTCGGTGGACGCCAGCGGCCCAGGTTTCGACGACGAGCTTCCCAACTGAGTGTTTTAGTAACGTTGCGTTAGGCCTAACGTCAGGCCAGCGCATACTCGTGTACCCCCCCCCCCCCCCCCCCCTTCTCTCCTGCTGTGCTGCCAGCAGTTCGGCTGGCTCCTTAGCTACGATGACGCCGTTGATATGGAGCCAGATGACGTGCCGCAGCCAATGTGAGTTTAAGTGCCATTTCGCTCAGACAATATGAATTAACGTGCCGTTTTTCTCTGCTACAGAGGGAATTTAGACCTGCTGTTTTTCGCTGCTAGATACAACGCCGTCTTCGCTTCATGGGACAGTAAATGCTTTCGCAAGAAAATTTTGAGCAATTAAACGGCATTCTAACTTAAGGTTTACTCGCAGGCGTATTCGTGTGAGATGAAGGAAAGAGGCCGATGACAATGGAAGAGTATTAGACTTGTCTGACAGAGATAGATAGGAGTAAGGTACCTCCTCAATGGAAAGTTATTGATGCGAAAACATCAACTGTCTCATGGAGCGAGCCGACGTCATTAGCTTTGAAACCGCGCCAAACGGCACCTTCAATCCTTTCTCCAAGTGAAGCCAGCTCCAAGCTATGAATCCACGCGGAAAGCTAGTCAACGGAACCTTAATTCCCCAATCCCAAAGGAGCGGAGTAAAGCTGGCGGATTTTTGGCTTCAGTCCCATCGGCTGGTGGGCGTCGACGAGGTTCCCATTGGCCGCTGCGCGTCAGTTTCAACGACCGCTCACCCCATGGCGCTGCGTGTCCCTCAGCGCGCCGCTAACATGGAGCGTCCAAGGTCAGGGCGGCGAGGAGAGGCGCCCTCTCCTCGCCGGCAAAGCGCGCAGCTCTGCCACCAACGCTTATACGCTACAGACTTGAGTAGTACAATGATGTATTTTATCTTAATGAACTTGTCATGTGCTTTATTACGCGCCTTAATTTCCATGTATAGGTCCCATGAAATGGAAAGTTTTTTTTTTTGTTTTTTTTTTCAGTTATTATGCATTCTAAATTCTTGCCGAGGGAATTCCGTTTCACAGTACTTCATTCAAAAGGTTAAAAAAATCAGTGATTCATTGGAGTCATTTTTGTTGAAGTATGGATAAATTGGTACTCTAACATTATTAAAAAAACTGCGCAAAGACTAGGACAAAGTGAAAGGTAACTAGCAAGGCTCTACGTGACTCTCAACTGAGGTTTATGTATATTGTCATTTAGTATAATCTTAAACTAGATACCAACCTGGAATAAGATCAATTGAGAGTCCTCACCGTGTTCTGTTAGTTACCTCTTACTTTGCACTCGTCGTCGCGTTTTGACTGAGTCTTCTATTCAGTACCGCATCCCAAATTATATTCGATACCAGGAAATGAAATGTTTCGGCAGACCTGTCATCAATGTTCCTAGCATTATTAAAGCTTACCTTCGAGTATCCTGGGCATTCAGAAACGCAAAAAGTAAATGCTAGATGGTCGCTTGAGTCAGAAAATAAGACACGAGAACCCTCACTTTGACAACTGGTAATGCAGAAGCCAATCCAATTAGCGTTCTCTTTTCCCGAGGTTATTCAAGCTGGCAAGTGAATCATTTAGTTGAATCCAAATAACTCAACAACAGGAAGAAGTTCAAGGATGCCGCTAACTGGCGACTTCAGATCAATATTTAAATCGCCTTTTAAAACAATAAAAATACTAAGTAAAGGACATGCTCCAGAACGGGAACGCGACAGAACAGCACACGACAAAACAGCACGCGACAAAACAGCACGGTCAATACAGCACGCGTCAAAACAGCACAGCGTCAAAACAGCACGGCGACAAAACAGCACGCGTCATAATAGCACGCGACAAAACAGCACGGCGTCAAAACGGCACAGCGACAGAAGAGCACGTGCCAAAACAGCACGGCGTCAAAACAGCACAGCGACAAAACAGCACGCATTTAAAGAGGCTGTAATAGGTAGCGTTTTATGAAAACAAGACTGAACGTAAAGAAAAAGGGTTGGATATTGCATGGCATTATTTAACAGTTAGTGGAGAAACAATAAAAAAAAGTACACTGGCGGCGCACTCAAGCCAGTGTCCCGAGTGCTGCTGCTGTGTGATTGCTAAAAGCAAATAAAGTTAGCAGTAGTTACCACTACTTAACTACGCTAATCTCTGAAGAGATTGGGTAGTAAGAGAGGATACCTTCGCGTCGATCTTGGCTTCGTTGTCTGGTGTTTTTTGAAGTATCAGGGAAAGAGGAAAAGTTATTGGGAAAGAGATATCAATAAGTTCAAGTTATGAAGTGCCTGGTTTGTGGCGGTCCGGTGGGGTTCCGTAGTACTCGTCGTTTCGTAATTACCACCTAAGCGTAAAACATCCCCCACCACCCCCCCCCCTCCCCCCCCCCCTCCCCCCCCCCCCAAAAAAAAGCGGGAAATATGCCGATTACAGATGCATTGATAGAACCGGTAAGATAATGTGACTTTAATGTGGAGCGTATTCAAGGTGTATCATGGGCACCGATTCTGCGGGGTTCATTCGCCGTGAATGAAATCTCCTGGAAACACGGGGATGGAGCTTGCAGGCGAGAAGTTGTACTTTTCGAGTTAAATTCACAGATTATTGCCGACGCAAGTCTTGATCGAGTGGAAACCGGTGAAGCAGTAACATGCTGCAGCCTCAATGCTGTGGCCTTACACTGCAGCATGGGCTGAACACACCGTTGCCGCACGCACTTTCTGTTTTTTTTTTTTTTTTAAACAACTAACGGCAGCACATTGCCGTGCGATTGAATTATTTATTGCACACGATATCACCCTCAAACTTGTGCGTCAAAATGAGCAAAACTGCTCGAAAATTGTGGTGGTTTAGCTTGGCTATGCGTCGCGTGAGCTTATGCGCATAAAATAAGACGCGCTATCGAGCGGCTTTGGTGCAGCGTCAGACTCCACTACTGCGCAACGGAGGCGCACAACTGGGCACACGGTGACGCCAGTGCGACTGCCGCGGCTATGACGTCACTCCTAGGGAATGCGCACACCGGCGAGGCGGGCGCGGAAGAGCCGAATACACCAACTCATCTCTGTGACGTCACGGCGCGGTGGTGGCGGGTCGGTCGCACTTCCGGTCTGGGGCGGTGGGCAGAAGTCCCCAGACCAGACGTGTAATCCTGCGTTGTTTAGAAGGGAACCAGACAAAAACCTGCCTTCTCGTCAAAACGCCGGGACTGGGGCCGTACCTAATGTGTCGAGAAAGATTTGAAGGTCAGTTTTCACGTGCTCGGTTCGTCCGAGAATCTGGATATATGCTGTGAAAAGAAAAAAACAGACGCCGACGGACAACGATTGCATGGGCGGGAAGCACTTTGAGTTGAATTCACGGATACTTGTGGTCATCAGATTTATTTGTTTTATTCCAACATGAACGCCAGAAAACCATCAAGTTGTGCGGACCACCTGCGGACTACGTTCAATGCGTCTTCAAGTTCAAACAGCTGCCTGATCGTTCGAACTGTCGTCTGCTCTTTCAAACGTTTCTGCTTGTCGTCTGCTCTCTTAGACGACGCCGGCCCGTAGATTAAATATTGGCCCGGTACTTGCTATACGAAGTAAAAGCACACCTCAAATGACTTAAGTTTGAAGGTTGGTAAGCAGGCTCGATGTAAACAGTACATACAATGAGATGTTCATCATTGCTACGAGTAACCGTCACTGACTTACTATGCCTGATTCACTTGGTCCGATTCTGCTTGCGATTTTCAGTATCGACTTCGACTATCTCAGCTACGGTTCACCCTTTTGCAGCCCGAAAGGCGTCGCGACTGAAAATTGCGAGCGAAATCTCATCATGCGAATCAGGTTTTAGCGTACATACGCTAAAACCTGATCCACACGGAATGAAGTCCACGCGGAATGAAACACCACATGTCACATTCTTCACCCGAAGTTTCGCGGTGTAACGAGCCTCGGTAATTTCGCTGACGCCGCTCAGGTAGTCAGACATCGCCAGGAAGACGTAGAATCAACAATTCGAACGCGACAAAGAGCAGGGGGACTCACACCGACGCCGACAACATCGCATTTCAAACGTTTGTTTATTGGCGACGGCGAACTTCTTGCCCACACCCTCATCGCGCATGCGCGGCGCCGGTGGCGTCTGCTAGGGGCGCTCCGGTTTGTTTGTAAACATGAGTTGGTGTATATGTAGAGAGTTTGGCCATTCGTTGGGAAGTATAGGAGACAAATGAGGAGGCACCATTGGCCGAAAGCGGGCTGGGCGTGTTCCAGGGCGTCTTTAGAAATTCGAATGTGACCAACCAGAAGCCGGAAATTGTACCCTGGCGGTGGTCCCGAGAAACAAACCTGATAACTGCATTAGAGTAACTTACGATGGCTGAAAATATGGTACACGTGATGTTTCAATCACGCTCATCCAAAATGATGGTGGAAGAGTGCGACTAGCGGAACGATCGGCATAATCCGTACTCCCACCGCCGAGGGCCGGGAATCTGCCGTCCGAGTGGTCATACTCTGTCCGAGCAAAACAGAGTTGAGCGGCGCATTCGTTTCTTACATCTTTCTGCATGATTATGATCAAAACAACACGTGCACCCGATTATCAACCACGAAGAGTTACTACACTTCACTCTTACGCGCTTATTAAAACCATTCACGAACATAGACCTTTGATCAGAACTGTTTCTCGCTACCACCGCTAGGGGATTCTTTTCGGCTTCTGGTTGGTCAAGATAGCATGCCAAGCCCTCGTTCCAAGTCTGGTGCTCGCCCTGGCTCTGCCCGCGCCTCGCATTGACCAAACTCTCTACATACGTGGCTCTGGGGCGCGACGGCGGCGGCTCCGACGCGCCAGCTGTGCGCCGTGTGACGTCACTGCTCCTCGCGCATGCGCAGCACGGAGCACGGCTCATTATGCGAGCCACGCGAAACTGCTCAACCTCGGCCCCAGTGTAGCTCACGCTACAAACTAGCCAGAATGAGCACCAGCGGGGGCTTCGGTACTGCCCAGGGAACCCTCATGCGCGCATCGAGTATAATCCCCACTCCGAACTTGGTTCCAAAAGAACCGATTCGAAAAATTGGCCGCCGACAAGTTGGCTTTCAACGAATCGGCCTAGAACCTCAATTCCTTTACAGTGCCTTATTTGAGACGTGCCTTTTTTAACTTCAAATGCTATACGTAGGGTTCAGCGTTTTCGGGTTAAACCGAATTACCCGGTAAAAGTACGCTGAATTCATTCTTCCAAATTCGGTCTTAACTGAAAGGTTCAGTAGTTCCGAAGGCGTTTGGAGTGGTGTGTGTGTGATAACTAGGGTTTTGTGTTTTCGGATAAATTCGAAAAACATCCGCCGGTAAACGTTTCGTCTATTCGGATTTATCTGATAAACTGAATTTCGATGTTCCAATCCTCTCCCCCCCCCCCCCCCCCCCACACACACACACACACACAAATATATTTCACAATTAATGGTTTCATCAGCGCATAGAGTAAATGGTCCTGGGAAAATGACACCACACTTATGTTTCAAATTTCGGTCAGAACAACAGGTCATTCTACTATCGGGTCAAGACAAAAGTTACTGTTTATGTTTTCGGTTTGGGTCATACTATTTTTGCCTGAGAGGAAGGAGAGGTTGTGTTTTTGTAACCGTGAAAGCTATGGACCACAGCAATTACATAAAGTGGGGAAGAGGACAGTTGAAACTTCTCTATTTAATCCTTTTCCACTCTACCTCTTGCGGCCGCGCGGTAGGTTGATGGAATAGCATGGAATGAATACAGACTTCCCAGCGACTACCTCCAGTAGGTTTTCAATCTTAAGGTATCGACATTTATCGAAATAACACTTGTGTGCCGCTTTTTCTTTATGACAAATTAGTATTGCCAGTAGTAATGGCACCAACGCCAAATCCAACTGAAGAAAATATTAATTAATACAATCGCGTTTTTTTTTTCTTTTGTTCAGCATACGTTTACATTCGGATATTATTTGTTTATTTTTAATAAGAAACACTGCGAAATTGAGCTCCGAATTTTGGAGAATTCGGAATCAAACAAAAATAAACTCCGATAAACTCCGAATTTTCGGCAAAAAATAAACTAAGAAAAACACCCTCCGAACTTGACGAAAACTAAACTCCGAAAACATGGAACCCTACTCATTACTGACCGTATGACCACTTCCTTTCGCAGTTTTCAGCTTGTCTGCGAGATCGGTTCAACTTTCATCAAAAGCTGCGGGGGCGCAGGAGTCTTCAGGACAAAATCTGGGTTTTTCACCTGATAGGGATTTGTGCCGAATTCTTTGTTAAAAGAAGAGAGTTTAATCGTGAAATTAAACAATGGAAATCATGAGCGTCCGTAAATGCCGCGCATTGTTTAACACCCCCAACTTCCGTCTACTAGAGGAGGGCATAAATACGAGTGTTTTATTGTCATTTCTGCCGTCGGCGCGAGTTTGTCACCTCTCGCAGTTACGGAAATAGGGGAAAACGCACCGAGTACAACGCTTGCTAATTTCTTCATTTTGATATTTGCCTCTCCGACCGAAGTGGTACTGAAGCTCATGCTCGTCCTGTGTACAAATGCCAGCACACGACGATAATGTCAGATCACGATAAGGCCCCAGTGCATCTTACAGAACAGGTCGCGTCGGCTGCCAAAGACGGCAACAAATAAGAAGATCAGCACCTGGTACTCAATAAACATTTTACACAAGCGCTTTTAATTACTGCATTTTCGTTAGTATACTGGTTTTCGTCAATAAACCGAATATAACTTAGAAGTTTATGAGTCTACAAATATTCACCGCAATAGACCGAAAACTTCTGTTTGGAATAAAAACCGAAAAAAAGTGCGCGGAATTTAAAACAATACAAACCGAGAACGCCGAGCCCTAGTTATATTGTCAATTTCATGTTTTGACGCTGTGCTGTTTTATTGCTGTGCTGTTTTGACGTCGTGCTGTTTTGACGCCGTGCTGTTTTGGCACGTGCTCTTCTGTCGCTGTGCCGTTTTGACGCTGTGCTGTTTTGTCGCGTGCTATTTTGACGCGTGCTGTTTTGTCTCCGTGCTGTTTTGTCGCTGTGCTGTTTTGACGCGTGCTGTTTTGGCCGTGCTGTTTTGTCGCGTGCTGTTATGTCGTGTGCTGTTCTGTCATGGCCAAAACAGCACGCGTTTTGGCGTGCTGTTTTGGCCATGAACATCCTTAACAAACCTCCAACATCCCTCCAGAACATCCTTAACAAACCTAAAAAGCCTCGTCAATGACACCACTGGAGGTTTGTAAGCGCTAAGCAGCAACCACAACCAGGGAACAACGTTTTACAAGGGATTTGTAATCAAAGTTGCTGTTTGAGTATTCAGATAAAACTTAGTAATTTTAGTAATCACGATAATAAAGTGCGACGCCCCCTCCTTTCCTGTCATGTCATCTCTTCATGCTTATATCCAGTAAAACCGAGAGCATCATTTGAACCTGTAAACCAAGTTTCAGTGGAATTCAAAATACTAGGGTTGTACGGATAGTGGTTCGAGTCGACTAGCGCTGCGTCGTTCATACCTTTGAAAGTGTAAGGAAAAGTCAAGATGAACTGTTCTTTCAACTGCGCAGAAGCTAGGAAGGACGCTGTGCTATTTGATTCGAACACTAATCGCACAACCCTACAAGATACCGACTGTCCTATTTAACGATTTCTGAAACATGTCAAAGTCATCTTGTTTATTGTCAAGACTTCTAGTGTTTAAATGAAATTATAATAGCATATCTTTGTTGGGAACAAGTTGCTATTAGGCAAAAGATGAAAAGACGCCAGATCGTGATCATTTTTTGTCATTTGTCATTCAAAAGAGAAAAAAAAAAGCAGAGAAAGTTGGTCTTGTAACTCGTAGTCTTTTTATAGCTTATTGTCTAGGGCAGCTTTGCATTCAATGCTTATTACAAGGTTCCTTTTTTTTCTTTTTGCGCAAGCAAGTTAGCATATTTTTGTTTACCAAGCAAACATATCTTTTTTTCTTTTTTTTTTTTTTGGGGGGGGGGTTAGCCTTTAGTGATTAAAGGAGCTTACTGTTAATGGTAGTCAAGCTGCCAAGTAAGAATCCTGATATCAGTCTTTTATCTATCCACTTATCTCGGGCTCCTCACGGAGCAAAACAAACCAGCACGGTTTGGGTTAACTCGATTTTTGCTGGCAGTCTTTGTAGGCCCTCCACTTTATTCACACCCAGTTCTGGTAGGTGTAATTCACCCGCAACGTAATCTAATTTATGAAGCAGTTCCTAATTTGCACTTGGCGGTAGGACGTGAATATCCACGTTCTGTCGTCTAGAATACATTTTAAGGTTGTTTACTTATTTTCTTCTTTTGCTAATTCTTTTGTTGTCCTGGTTTGCATGGACATTTCGCCACCCGTATTTTTTTTTTTTAATCCTTTATTTATTTCGATTGCTGATCCCTTTTCTTGGGGGGGAATTTATCATACTGTTCCGACATAAGTTGAACTCGCCCTTCAATATTGTCGCAATTGAAACCATCTTTTTCTGATACCAGCTATTTCCTGCACGAGATTGAGCTGTTTTACATCCGTGTGCTGGCCATGGTTGTGCCCACCTCGATTTATCCAAGTAGTGCAAGTTTGCCATTTCCATGTTGTTGTTTTTTTTTTTTTTTTTTTTTTTTTTACTTTAAAGGTTCGTTCACACACTTGCGTTTCACTACGACCGACTGACATGAGACCGGTTTTTAAGCTTCTTGTGACGGCTTCTGACAGGCTCCGCAGCAGCGCATCCGGTCGTAAGGCTTCGCAAGAGGCTTAAAAACCGGTCTTGTCTCAGTCGGTCGTAGTCGGTTGCAATTGTGTGAACGGGCCTTTACCTTTACCCTTAGAACTACTTTCGCCAAAACATGAACATAAGTGATAGCCATATCCGCGGTGAGAGATTGTCGGATACTCGTTAGCTTTTGGTAATGGTTCGGGTTTGACACGTTCGTCAATCAAACCGCGGCTTAAATGTATCAACACTTTAGCACTTAAGCCGCAGCAGCGTTAATACCCTATGCGTATATTTTGATATTTTTCAGTACCAACCTGAAAGCTTTGATGACTTGATTTTGAGGCCAAAAAGGAACTCGACGCTGCGGATGCTGTGTGCGTTTGAAATCCTTGCAAGGATTCCTTTTAATAGCTGCTCTACGGTAGCCCGTAGATGCAGCTGACCAATCGAAGAGTGGTGATGCCAGCGCAACAAGCTAGTTGGTGATATCGGTGTCGACAGGAATCACGATCGCACGCGGCCACGTACAGCAGAATCTGCAAGATTTGAAGAGTTAATTTAGAAGCCAAAAAGAAACTCTTCACGCTGCTGCTGTTGCTGCTGCTGCTGCTGCTGCTACTGTCTGTGTTTGTGCAAAAATATGCACGCGCATGACCACGCGATCACATAGAGGTTAATGAAAAATTATTTGATTATCTCCCCTTTATATTACCAAAAGTGAACAGATGCTTGCAGTATGTATATCAGACTACTTATTCATTTACAGAGTGGGGGGAGTGCTTTCTCAAAATAAATATACAGACTGCAATACGCACACAGCACAAGAAACACCTAGAACAATTGTTGTGATTCATTGCAAAAATAAACGTTAATCACAGCCTTTATGAAACTGTTAGAATCTACGATCTCGAACCCAGGTGTGGGATTTAAAGTGATCTTAATTTATTAAGTTTTCAGAAATACAATAATCATAAAGCACATTCGTACTGCAAAACAGAATATTCTTTTTTTTTTTTTTTTTCATCTCGAAATAATTATTGTTCGCCGCGGTTGAGACACATTGTGCGTACAATCGTGGACACGTGGAGATAAGAGAGCCTGTATTAAAGAGAGTTTACAACTGCTTAATCGGGGTCACGTGGGTTAAGGGCGCGCTTTCAATACGAGCTGCGACGAGGCGCCCAAAGCGTTGATCGTCTGCAACCGTCTTCCCCTTTCCGTCTGCTTCCCTTCTGGCCATGCGAAAACGCAGCGCATGCGCATTTGTAACCAATATCTGCAGGAGGCGTCCGCCATTAAATTGCGAACGCGGCCCATGTTTTCAGGTAAACTCTCTCGTCAATCTAAAATCTCTACCGGAGAATAAGACAGCTCGCGCCGTCTATCGGTGGGAAGTCGAACCAGGAAAATACTGGCGAGAAAACATAAACGCCTCTGCGTTCTACGGAGTACCGGGTTAAGTGGCTTCACCTTTACGCTAATTACGGCTTCGCCGTTAAAATGAATGCATGATTTAACTCCCCGAGATCTGTATAAGTATGCTTGAATTTGTGTGTAGCAAGTTACAGTCTTTCTTGACCAGATATATCAAAGACATCGTTCCATCATTTCGGGCGTCCTCGCTTGTGCACACCATCCACCAAAATTGAAAAATTCAGATTTTTTAAAGCAACAACTGCTAGTGGGAAACTTCCCGGTAAATTTCCTGGTCGTCCTTCGCAAAAACTGCCGGTGATGCCATCGATTCTATGATAGCTCTGCGCCCCCACCGCCACCGCCGCGGCTGAGTTCGTAAGAAAATAAGTTTCCGTCTGTCGAACCGGATTCGAACCAGCGACCGGCACATGACAGTTATCGTTGTCTCTACTATTAACACCTCTGCCATCTGTGCTATCGCCGCAGTTAAAGCATACAGTGCCCAGGGCACGGGGGGTACGTGCCCTGGGCGCTACGTCAGGGGCGGGGTGATCCGACAAGTACTAATCAAGAAGACCTGAGTTAATATTATCCACAGAAATTTCCGCCATCGTATGCTTACACCATCTCTTAGCGGGTGACGGCGACGCTCCCATAGGAGCCCATGTATGTAATATACAAACATGGCTGTAACGCCGAAACGTGTCGACTAGAAAACGTTGCCACGCTAGTGCTTCGTTATATCATAAACCAATATTCTTGTGTCGAGGGTTCAATTTCATTATGACGATGTGTAAACTACAGGTACATCAATAGAATAGACTTTTATATATTGCACTACGGGTAGTACTCAAGTTAATCGAGCTATAGAAAGTATTTATTGACAAAAAAAAACTTCTTATAATTGAACATATTAAATAGAATCCCTTCCCAATATTATGGCAACTTCTGTGTTGTTTAAGGTGGGTATTACATCTGTAGATAATTATATTGGTTAGAAACCTAACACCATTTTCTCAGAAACAGCAAAATCAAACGAGCACATTTTATAAATACAACAGAAAACCAAGTCTTCATTCGACCAGAGGAATCCACAATGTGCTGGGTACATTTTGGTTTTTCTCAAAATTTATTTTCTTGGTTCTTGAAATCAATTTGTCAAATAAGATGGATTCATCCTAGCTTAGACGTTTATGGTCATTTCTAACATTCTGCAACTCGCATAAAGAAGCTAGCAAACAGAAACGCATGTTTTATAATATGGGCATTGAACATTATAAAAAAAAAAACAGTTTCTAGAATATGCTTGCTAAATCTTAATGTACTCTGGCTATAACAATGCTATTTATAATGACTGGAACCACTGCATGAAAGAACGGCGCTTACTATGTGGCTCGGAGTGTACGCTTTTACCCCTAAGCTGAGTGGGCGGTGAAAGCTACGTGCTACTTCTTCCAGTCAACCGTCGGTCTTGCTCTACGTGATCATGCTCTTCACGAGTACTCTCGAGCAAAGAGTGGGTTCAGACAATAAAAATCAAGCGATGTATTGGACCGACTACTACGCAGCTTCCATCGCCCTGTCAGTCTAGCGGAGAACAAAATAGACCGAAGAAAAGTAAGGACAAAAGAAAGTGAACGAAATACCAGTTACCATTATTTCATCAGAACACCGGTAGAAGCGAACAATTTGATTTGATATAGTCTTGAACTCTTCACTTGATACAGATCATTTTTCATGAAGGGCAAGTATAATCTGCAGCAATTAAGGCATCTTGCAATTACTTCGAAACTCCTTAATATTTTCATTTGCACCAGATAATTACAGAAACATTCCGAAAGGACAGGAATCTTGTAACAATTTTAATAGACCTTGGCGTAACTGTGTTTTTTTCTTTTATATATACAGCGTGTTTTTTTTTATTTTTTTTTTTATTCTTACATATTTGTTTTGAAAAACCGGGAAAGCTACACCAATGCGGTTTGTGCAGGGGGTTATACGGCCAGGCGGACGTTATGTGCGTGGCTAATCTTTGGGACAAGTTGACTAATTAATTAAATTCGTTAATTAACTTTTTTAATTAGTGGAAATAGACATATGGTTCCAATTAGAAACCTGCTGAGCGTCATCCAAGACCCCTAAATCAGACATTTTCAGAAAAAAATTTCAGCGCGTGAGAAGCGTGGTAGTGCACTAAAGTTACCACTTGAGAAGTAGGTACAAGGCTAGCAGTTGCGGTAGGGCGTCCGCGCAAATTTTCCGTCTCTTATCTAGCCCCAGCCTTGTACCTGCTCCACGAGTGGTAACTTCAGCGAACTACTGCGCTTCACACGCGCTCAAAGTCGTTTTAAACATGATTGATTTAGGGGTTTTGGACGACGCTCAGCAAGTTTCTAATTGGAACCATATGTCTATTTCCACTAATTAAAAAAGTTAATTCACAATTTTTAATTAATTAGCCGACTTATCGCAAAGATTAGCCACCCACATAATGTCCGCCTGGCCGTATAACCCACCTGCACAAACCGCGTTAGTGTTGCTTTCACAGTTTTTTTGTTTTTTTTAAACATATGTGTAAGAATTAAAAAAAAACAACCTGTATTACACCTTTTTGTATCTATGCATAACAGAAATGTTGTCCATTTGTTTACAAAAAACATTTGCTACATTCTTTTTTTACTCGATTTCACTGATTCAAATAATAACGAAATCTATAAAATCCGCCCTTTTGATAAAATAGTAAGTTTATAAGTAGTAACAGAGTATATAAAACGTCTTTACATGCGCTCCTAGCATCCAGCTTACATGCATTATGCCATAAATATCGGCTAATATAGTATGACTGTTCATATCAAAATTTGCTTCAAACTGAGTTTGTAAAGGTCATTTGACGCTTGACAGAAACACAAATTTTGAAGAACCCTGAAACCAAAATCTTGTAAAACAACTAATATATTCCGGGAAATTTATTTGTATTATCTTTTTTTCTATTCTTTAGCGTGAATCGAGCTAACAGTCTATTTTTATTTAGCCTTGTGAAAAGACCAGTCAGCGCTTTATGCTTCCTTCTTCCCAAACATAACTGCATCAACAAAATAAAAGCAAGAAGATAACGAACGTGTGTTCGACGAAGAAAATGAAGTGACGATGCATTTGTTTGCAGTTATGGTCTATCGGGGCATGTCCCGAGAAACGAACAAAAAAAGGAGAAAAATAAACTTCAAGAATCTCGTTATGAACGCTTTTGACTTGGGGAGTGATGAGAATGTTATAGAAATATACCATGATATTTGAGATATGCATTCACGATCCTGCCTTTTTTGTTACCTTTTTTAATGGTTCAGAAGTTTATATTAAACTAACTCCGCTGCTTCATCTTTAAATCTGAGACGACCACTGAATACTCCCGCGAACTAGAATATATCTGCTTGTAAAGGAAATATGCAGTAATACGTTTCAAGACATCGGCAGCGTCCTTGGCTATATAAACAGAAATCCATTGTGCGCTTGCTGACTTTATGGGACGCATCGCTCTGTTATATCTGTGGAGCTCAAGAGATCTTGATTCACCAAAGAAACGACAACAAATCAACAGACGCGCTCACCAATTAATTGAAAAAAGCTCGGCGAAAATGACGCGCACGTCTTCTGGATCATTTCACTGCAGTGGCCCGTTGCGCTTTAAGTTCATCATATTTCACTCTATGATTTTATTTCATGTATATATATATATATAAATGTACTACAAGTTAATTTTGAATATCGGATTACTGTCGCATAGGCCATAATTTCCAGGCTACATAGCACCAGGCGGGGAGTGAATATAAATACAAGCGTGGAAAAGTATGGGTTTGAAATACACAGGCCGATAATTCATCTTAGATACGTCCTTTGGGGAATCATTCGCTGGTTATAGCATGTTTTTTTAAGCCCTAAACTCGCGTGCGGTACAGTAAGCTTTAGAGGTACCCAACCACATCCCAGGCTAACACAACTATAGGAAATGTGGAAATTATGGCATTGCTTCTTGCAAATTGTTCAGAAGTTATAGTGTGATTTCTTTGATCGCAATATCGCCATGAAATGTACAAGACGAACGGTAATGTTATCCGTATGTTGCAACCGCGAGGCACTCATTAGCTCATTATTTTTATTTTATTTCTTAAGTTAACATTTCATGAACTGGGCACATACTCCACTTCGGCGAGAATGTGCATACGGCGTAAAAGTTAAAGGTGAATTGGCCAATTCGTAACAAATAAGTGAAGTAGAAGCGCCTGTCACAACACTTGTAAAAAAGGTATAGACGCTTTCAGACAGCTGTACATGGGTCCCGCCCTAACCAACCTTCACTTTTTGTTTCCTCTTATACCGTTTACTTCGGTTCATCATTGCTACAGTAGGACCGGTTATAGCCACTTTAAGTGCCATAGTGTTCTTCTCCCCAGCATAGCCCTTTGTGGAGGCTCGTCAACTTACGCTTCACACTCTTAGAAAAAAGAGTATGGATAGTCCTCCCTTAGGGGAGGAACGGTCTTGTAACCTATGTTCCTTTAGAAAGGGAGAAACTTTCGTCCCTGAAGCAGGAGAGGAAAGTTCCTCTGTCGCTTCCATCTCAATATGGCGGCCCCGAATCGAGCGAATCGAGCCCAAAAAGGCTTGACGAGGACGCTACGTCTCTTGTACAAGACGAGGGCAGCAGCAAATAAAAGCGTAACACGAGCTTTCCGCAAACTGTGTTTATTTCCGAAGCCAGATTCCCCCCACAGGTACAGCAACTTGCGTTTCGAAAGCAGTTCCTCAGTCTTCTCGTCGACAGCACTGCGATGTTAAACGGAGACAACCGATACCCAGTTACTTCGCGCACTTTGCGTCTTACCTTTGGTGTTCCTCGAGTCACAATTCCTTCGTCAACCGCACATCACGTACAAGGGCAAACTGAATCCGCGGTACCAAAAGCCGCTCTCCAAAGAACAAACTCGAAGCCGCTGTTTATCGCGTAGCGTGAAAGGTTAATTCGCTAGCCACCAGATGGCGGGGTCAAGCAGAGTAATTGCAAGTAGCTAGGCTAGGTGGCGCTAGGTAACGCCCAATTCATGTTCTACAAAAAATATATAGCTCTTCTGAGGCCACTACTGCGCTTGGGGATCCTCTACTAACGAGCGTTTCGCCGCAGTAAGGTTGCAACGCCTATTGGCTGAGAGAAAAAAGCAAAAACAAGCAAAACAACACAAACCGGAAGTGACGATTATTTTTGTTTTGTTTGTTCTTGCTTCTTCCAATTTTACTTTTTGTTTTTACTTTTTGTTCCTCCAAGTGTTTGTTGGGCGCTTTTCGGAGCGGTCGCGTCGGTTCCAGCGGTCTTTCTGGTATTATACATTGCCGTATTGTGCCGCGGTATTGCCGAGTGGAGTTGGTCGTGATATTCAATGCTTGGGAACGGGCGTCGGCAGTGAAGTCCACAGCGCATTCAGCGCATTCATGCAAGCTAGCAGGCCCCGTCTCGCCACATGGAGGCCCGTGGGACGCTTGTTCGGAACGTTAAAGGTGAGTGGAATTTACCTACTGGTGGCGTTCGATCGTCGATTCGACACCGCTGTGGTGGAATTTGATAGCGCTTGGCTACCTCACGTAGCGTCGGGGACAAAGAAGAAGATGATAGAGATAATCAACGGGAGCGGCATGTGGCTCCCGGGTGCCCCCTGCGCCGCATTTGCATTCAGTAATCGCACTTAAAGAAGGACCAAGCGCGTTGGGAATGTCAGCTTTTGACGAGATCGTGCTGTCACAAACGCGTTCTGTCGAAAGACGGGATTTACAAACATCAGGCTTCGCGAATGGCCCTCCCGGCACGTTGAATTTGTGGCGGGTAATAATGTTGCTGTTCGTCCTGGTAGGCCTGCGATGGTGTTTTCTGCACAAATACTGTATTTTGCCTCGTGGTACATTCACACCTGCAGCAGAACTGCTAAGCTATTCTGCTACAGGTTAATCGCGAAGCTCTTCCATAATGTGCATGTTAAAGTGACAACAAACAAGTGCCTCTTTGTTCTACTTCTCGTTTGGTATTCTACTGGTTTTATTTTCTACTACATTTTGTTCAGAAAGCCACTGCGAGACAGGCATTATTGATGAATACTATCCTAAATAATCTTTGAGCATGAGACGAGGTTACAGAAATACTTCTATATGTGCCTGCTTTTTCTGTTTTTCCAAGACAAGGTAACAGTAATAATTCTTTATGTGCCTGCTTTTTATGTTTTTGCAATTCACCGGCTAGACCACTCTTCTCATGGTTATTGTTTTGTTGGGTGCAAAATTTTCCACCCCAGGTATCCGATGCTTGTGGCTGATGGCTTCTACCTACGTGCATCAAACAGCAGGCCTGCACCTTTGCCGAGACAGCAGTAAAACAGTTCTGGGTAACTGCAGCAACTGGGTCACCGATGCCGTTCCACTTCCTGCCCTGCACTCCGCGTGGGTCAAAGAGCCAGCGCATGCCTTTTATGGGTTGTCGCCAGCCATAGTGAGTATGGCTTGGATTCACGTCATGCGAGTGAAATGCTTGTCACCTGAGTGATGTCAGTTGGGGGGCGGGGGGGGGGGGGGGGCCGTTGGTGGGGCTATGACTGGTGGTTTGCGATCACAGACCACCAAGCACCGTTGCACTGTTCCTGGATGAACTAGCCGCTCTTGAGGAAGAACAAGGTGCTTTGGGAAGAGCTATGGTGTCCGCTTTTTGACTAGCTCCAGCTGTCGCCACAGACATTTTGTCGAAAGGAGCAACATCTAACAACGAGTACACGGCGCTGAATGGCCGCAAGGGGCCTCGCTTCTGACCGAGGGGGTCAAGATAGTCCCGTTTCAACAGAGGTACCTCTTGGGGTATTGTACAACACAGGAAATAAAGGGCCCGAAAGTATTCTTTCCTGACGAGGTGTGGGTTATGGCAGGACCAATTTTCTCAAAGGTGCGAGTAGACACAGATGCGGCTTTGTTCCGTGGCCACCTTCATGTGCGGTGGCATGAGGCAGTCATTGCTTAACCTTGCTTAAAGATCAACGACTGGACTGGTCAAGGGTGGCTTGCCTGAGAGTGGGACAGTAGACGGCTGTTATATACAAACTTTAGACTTCATTCACCCCTCAACTGACGGCACTGGAGGCTACATGCTCGGTGAACCAGCCGATTGTCAGTCGTGCATCACTTATCATGGCCCTTTCTCATACAGATGTGCAGGTCGGACATGAGGCAATAAAAGCTTGGCCCACCAACCACATGGCTCCTACCGCCCTGTCAACGTAGGGGTGAATGGAGCGTAGGGGCGGCAGAGTTGGTGGGGTCTGCTGAGTGCTTCTGGCGTAGCAGCTCGGCAGTGGTGAGTTACTAGAGCACAAAATGCAATACCGCACTTTACTCTGAATGCTGCGAGCCATCGGAGCCAATCCAGTGCCGAAGGTGTGTCACGTGGCCTGTGCGTTGGGTGCAACGGCACGTGAAGCACAGTGTCGTCTGGCAGCGACAAAGAGTTGGATTGGCTGCGGTGGCTCGTATCATCGGCCGCGGTACAACACAAGGTGAAACGGAGTACAATGTGATGGCGTGTCGCATCACAGAAGGTGAGCAGAGTAAACAGATAAAAGTTTGATTTTTAGAGTACCTTTAGAGCGCATCACTGGTGCCCCAGGGCGGGCGAGGAGAAACCTCCTCACGCATCGATATATTGACGTGGGACCGGGGGGAGGGGCCTCTGGGGACTGGGCGGTGCCGAGAACAGGCAAGTGTGTGCGACCGTATCTCGGGTAATCGTGGGAGACGAGGCCTGGGGGCCCTCTTTGTGTTTAGCTTTGGCTTTACATGCGAATATCAGTGTAATGTCGCATCTTTAGATTGAGTGTTTTTGCAGGTTAGATTGAGTGTTTTTAAGCGTTGTGTTTTAGGAACAAATAAAAGGGAGCGGAATTCCCGCTTCCGTGAAAGAACCACGTGGGATCTGGCGTATCGGCGGAAGTATGCGATTTCCTACGATGTGTCCTTTAAGTTTCATATATTTTGGTCTTGCATTTTAACCACTATTGTATAACTTGTTCATTCCTTTGTTTAACATGTTTGTTTCCTATAGTTGCATTTACAATTGCACTGTGTAATGCCCCTGGCATCGAGGGTAAAATAAAGGAATACAAACAAACCTATTGTGTAAGCTGCGAAGTTCAATTACGATCTCCTCTTTCTGGAGATGTACTGTATAGACTGAGCACCGGTCCTGGACAAGCGTAAGTCCATTGCCACAGACTGAATGCCAGCAGAGCTGCCGAGCCTCGCTCGTGTTTGGTCTCATGGTGGTGCACATTAGTGCACTGTGTGGGTTTACTTTTCAAGGCCAGTCCCGGGCCTCCTGGCAACCCGTTCTGTTTGTCCTGACAGCAAAGTGCGCTTAGTCGGCATACAAAGACCACTGTTACACTTGTTTGAACAAGATTGCAGCTTTAGCGGGCTGCTCGACTGCCATGTTGTGGCAGCATTTTTTGAAAACGAGTTTCTTACGTAGGCTGCACTCAATTAGAAGGCTGGGAGGCATATTGAATCACATCTGTCCAGTCTGTCTGCCAGAATGAGTGAAATTAGAACAGATAGCACATCGCTCTTGGTAGAGCAGCTCAACCTTGACCAAGGTTTACGGTAGGCCTGCGCAGTGCTTTAGATAGAACACATCTAATTTCACTCTCCTTTATCACAGTGTGGAGCTAAAAACTAGTGTGCCCTACCAGCTGGTGGTGGTGTGGTGACCATAGCTCGATGCCAGTACTTTGCTTGGCAGGACTTAACTGAGAAAAAGTGTTTGCCTTTAGCCAAGTTTCACTGAGGCACAGTATAGTTTGCTGCCTGATGCGATCGTAGAGCATGCATCCACCACTTAGAGCTACACGAGACTGGTTCGATCAAAATGAGAATTATATATTGTCCTTTCAGAAATACAAAGTAGTAAACTTTATAACTTGCCATATAATTCTTTTCTTCATTTTAAGCTTCCTTTTTGTGCAAACAACACTAACAGCTGGCATTGAATTAAAGTATGCCTAAAGTCGGCAAGCCTTTGAAAAGAAAAAAAACATAGCATATCGTCTGCTTTTTTTCCCTGCTCTCTCTTCGGATCACTGGTATGCCGATGGAGCAAATAGTCGTAACCTGTTATAAAATAAGGTGCGTAAGTTGTGCACATAATGATGGCATGCATTTAGGTAGTAAAAATAAGTGTGAGACACTTCACAAAGCAGAACAAAAAATTGCAATAAAATGCAGCAAAAAAAAAACAAAAAACGATATGCCTTTGCCTAGGAGCGGGGGGGGGGGGGGAGCGACAATTGCAAGCCACTTTATGGTGGCTGTGTCATGTGATTCCAAGATGGCAGCGTCTATGCAACGGAGGGTGAAAAGATCTAGAATTTCAGAACTAAATAAAAAGGATGGCATGAAACCATTGGCAGGGGTCTGCTCTGCTAGCTCGGATGCGACAGGGGGTTCACCATCACTCTGATGCAATCACTGTACCAAAATGCTTGCCCTATTGTGCTGCACTCTACTTCATCAAAATAAGAGAATTGGCACCACCAATGTGCTGAAAATTGTATTTCCTCAATGCTCAAACTATTTGCTAAGGCTTTGTTATGTGCCACTGTCTTATAGCAGATAGTTTTCAACTTTTCATTATTGCTTGATTTACTGTAGGTATGAAAACTTTTGGGTAACTGCAGCAGCTGACCACATGGTCACCCGCGAGGGGTGACCTGCAGCCGGTTTGGAAGCCTAGCTTTGTAGTCCAAGCTACTGTTGCATTAGTAGCAGACTGCATTTGGAAGACAGTGTGGCTGTAGCTAGCTTCAGTTGCTGCATTGGAATGTGCATCTATTGACATTAGGTGACCATAGCAGACAGAACTTATTGTGCAGGGGCAGACTGGTGTGGTGAGATCAGGTGAGTATGAGGGCTCTTTTGCAGTGCTTTTCAATGCGGCCGCAGAACATAGGATTCTTAATAAAGACTGAAAGTAGATGGCAGATATTTTCTGGCACCTAATATTTTGACAAGCCTTGCATGAAAGGCTTTTCTTTTTCTTACCTGGAACATGGGGCTGAAGTATCAAACTGCCCGTGATGTCGCAAACGAAAAAGGATATCACCAGAACATCTCGGTGCTAATAGTCGCTGACAAGATGAGAAATGCAGTGCATCTCTTAATGCCCAACCTCCAGTGAGCACTTGTCGCCTTTTCTCATGCTTTCGCTCTGCGTGGATTGTTGAGGCTTGCAAGATGCCAAAGCATTGCCAAATGTAGGAAGCTCCTCCCTGCCATTCTCGTCTTACATTTAGTCCTCGAGGCACACTCAAAGTTGGTACAAAAACATGTGATGGTCTACTGAACACCCAGACACGATTCGGACGACATGTTAGATATCGTCGTTAATGGAATGCGAAAGGCTGGGAATGTCTTACAAATGTCCGGCCTCTATGCATTGCCGAAGGTAGGAAGCTCATGCTGGAGGCAGGGAACTGAGGTTTCTCCCAGCGTCCTCACCTCGTGAGCGACTTTTAAAAGTGGCAATGCTACACCATGCAATAAAGGTTTTTATGAAACCAATTTGTGGTTGACCTTATCAAAAGCATGTTATAAATCAAGATAAATTATATGAACTTGCTTCCGTCAAAAACAAATGGTGCTGTGTATTCAAATTTACATAAAATAGTTTTTCCTGAGCAACCTTTGAAAAAAAATTGCATTGAATAGTGCCGCTTTTTAACTGGAGTAAAAAGACCCATGTCTGTGTATAACTATCTAGACACTTTCAAACGAGCATACAGTAAGGAAACGAGGCAATGAATGTCTACCCTATACATGTCACCAGCGTCCTTTACTTGTACTACGAGACCTCTTCCAGCACAATGGAAGATCATGATTTCTCAGAGATGAAATGCATGCTTGAATAAAGGGGCAAACAAATCGGCCGCCCTTAAGAATGAAAGAAGATATAAAATCTGCACTCACAGAACAGCCTGGTTTTAATTTCTTTATTGCTTATAACATTTTGGTGTCAACTGGATTGATTGCTGCAATGCTGTTAGTCAATATTGGTGAAAAAAAAGATGTGCTTGCATTGACCAAAGTGTGAACATTGTAAAAACATTTTTCAGGAAACACAGATCTCCAACAATATCCGGTCCCGCTGGGCAATGGTAGCAATACATGTACAAACATTCTCGCATCTAGGTCAGTTGACAAGCTTCTGAAAACGCCAGACGTGTTTTTGCGATGCGTCTGCTCAGTGGCGCCTGCCACACTATCAGCCCGCCCTATGGACAGATCCGGTGGAATGTTCGATGCACATTACCTGCAGTGTAAAGTGATTTTATTGTGGTTCTTATAGGCTCTTAGGTACCTGTTTCCGCATTTAGCGGTGTCGCCGTCTATGTAACTACCTCGCTAAATTTAGCGGGAAATTGAATTGGTGTTGAGGTCACGTGACGTCAATTTTCCCGCTAAGTCTAGCGGAGAAACTAAATTTGTTCATGGGTGTTAGTCATCTGACGTCATTTTCCCCACTAAATTTGTGTTGGGTCACCTGACGTCAATTTCCCCGCCAAATTTAGCGGGGAAACTTAACCCGCTAAATTGGGCAGGAAATATAGCTAACATTTTCTGCTAAATTGGAGGGAAAGGAGATGTAAACCCTCCCCTCCTCGTCAAGTGCTGTGTTCTCCTTTCGCATTACAGAGAATTGTAAACGTCTCATTTTTTTAACGCTGCTCTTCCGTGGAGCTTGTCAACCGATAGATCTGAGAACATTGGCGTGTACCGCCTGAGCGGAGGCATCTGTTTTCCCAAGCACCGGTTTTGAAACCCCCCTTTTCTTGAACCCTTTCAAGACGACGCTCAGTTAAAGGGCAACTCCACTCCATACTTTCGAGTTTGGGATTATGACTGTTTTTAGTGCAGTCAGTGTCCCTGAATTGCAAGGTGTAATTTTTTCTCGTTATTGTGCGTAGTTTTAAAGATATCGACGCCTGAAAGTTTTGTTTGGGGTGCGGCCAACAAAACCGAAACTAGCCGCTCGAGGCCCCGGCAACACTGGAAATCAGCCGCTATGTGAACGTGACGTCAGGATCGTTCTCGTTCAACGAGTACACAGGCCGAGCGGCACCTACCTCTGTTGCGCTAGCCGTCTAAAGATAGGAAGTAAGCTGATTTTGTTTTAATTCTGTGTACGTGGTAGTTATCCAGCATATGTAGCAAGAGTTAGTGCGTATACCCAAAAGCTAGCGACTGGAAAACCCGTGAACTCGTACGGTGCCGTACTCGGCGGCCGCCGCCGTGCCTGCGCTATGCCGTACCCGTCGCTTGTATACCCAAAAGCTAGCGAATGCAAAACGAGTGAACTCGTTCGGTGCCGTACTCGGCGGCTTTTACTGTGTGTGCGGTCTTCCGTACTCGTCGCTAGGCCTAAATTGTCATCGGGACTCCGTGGATGAAGCGGCGTTGGTCTACGCTGCGCTGCCAGTGACGTACAGTACTGGAGGCCCTCTCGCTTTCGGGCGGCGGGTCAGTTCGAGACACGAAGCTTTGAGGCTTCGTGTCTCGTACACGAAGCCTCAAAGCCCGAACACACGTGTGCTGGGCTGTACGCGTCTGTATTTTCTTTTTTTTTCCTCGGGCGCATAAAAGCCAGAGTCCAAAGTCCACTTGCCGAACAGCGTTCACCCACACCTTCTCCAATTTCCGGTCCGTTGGAAACTTTTGAAAAAGCACCTCTGTGCTGCGCGGCGGGTTGTTTGAGCATCTCACAGCGCTACAAGTTTCACTCGGCATCTTTCGAGGAACAGCTGGGCAGTCTTGGGCGCACTGAGCTGCTCTCTAAAACGAGTCCTCGCAAGCAAATAAACAAAAGCCTATACCGAAGCTACATGGGCTACAGATAAAAGCAACGGCTAAACACGCCAATCACAAGCCAAAGTAGCGGTGGTAGCAGCTCAGAGAAGCGCACTCTGCGCAACGCCTGGACCGGAGAAAAAAAAATGATACTGACGTCACGACCCAATGTTGCTTTAGCGATCGGCCGCCCGCTAAGGAGCAGCGCCTCGCGGTGGGTTGCATATTTATCATCAGCAATAGTTGAGAATGCGGCGTCCCACGGACGTAATATTTTGGCTGGGGTCGTATTTTGTGTCACTACAGCGATACCAGTAATTTATTTCATTTTGAGTTTTGGCCGGAGTTGCCCTTTAAGAGAAAATGGTGACAAACAACCTTTTAGAAAATTTGTTTTTAGAAATACGCAATCCACTGAACTTGGCTGCATGCTCTAGTATTTGCTTGTTCCGCCTTCGCCAATGACAAAGCCGAGCCGGTCAGTCAGCAAGTCGGTCGCTTGGGCGGCCAGCATGTTCAGAGTATGATAGACAAGTTTTCGTGCATGTCACAACCCTGCTGTTTTCACAATAATAATTTTACGTTCTGCCTGGTTTAGGGCCTAACAAAGAAGAGTGGGTGCTCAAAGCATAGGTCAAAGAGCCTCACTGAATCGTGCGGTAGTTTTTAGCGTCTTTCAGATTTGCTTACGACAATCGAATGGATTCACAAAACGGCGCTCCTCTACAACTGCTTGTTGTAGGTGCAGTACATTCTATTAGCATAAAATAAAGGCACACAGCTAAAGCACCTCAGTGATGCCTAGCAGGTAGCGAAACAAACTTCTCTGTAACAAAGCGTGCGTGGTTACCGAGACATCACGTTATTCAGAGTGCAAATGCAGAATATAACCACTGTACAGCTTTGTCTCCGTATTTGCATTATCTTGCAAGGTATTGTCCAGGTACAGGCGGCACTGCCGAGCAGACAAGCAAATAAATAAATATTTAACAAAGGGTACTATTCAGTTTCGTACCAGCACCATTACCGTCTTGCTTCGGCAAAACAAAAGCGGTTCTTGCAATTACGCAACATAAAAAGAATAGTGCAGGTAGAGCTGCATGGTACCTACGTCTCTGGATATTTGCTAGCAAAATAGCAGGTATTGAAAACAGGAAAATTCACCAGAAAGTGCGATGGGTTTGGGAAGGAAAGAAACGTAGACAAAAGGCAAGCAGTTCAGAGGAGACGACCCACCCAGCTCGACCTAACGCTGTACGAAGAACAATCTGAACCTGAAATACTACTTTCTGTACAAACAGAAGATACCCACGATATTACACGATAAATAGCCACCAAAAGTAACGTACCAATTAGGGAGTGCTGTTCGTAAGTCGCGTAAATCGCCGAAGTCGCGGAACGTTCACGAAACAAAACGGCCATCTTGAAAAAATCAAAATAGTGAGAGTGATGAGTCTTCTGTAAAAACTCCGAGGACAAATGTAATCACTTTTTTTCGTTTTCTTGTTTTAATTAATGTAAGGAACACATGTTCATCTTAGCAGAAACTAAAATCATGGCAACAAAATAGCCTAAAGTTTGAACATTTAGTTGTGCCGAAATACACTTGGTAATGTCTATAAACCTTGCTTCAGTAATTAAATGCAAACAGAACACAGACTTGGAAACCCTTGCTGATAGCCGTTCCTTGCAAGTGCGAATGGTCAAAAGCCGATGCAATGATAGGCTGAAATACTCCGGAGATAGCACGCTTAAACTGGTCAGAAATATTAAACGGGGTATATCTATCGTCTTTCCATCAAACTTTTCGGAGCTTAATCTTCTCAATAATTACCTTCTCGCATGTTTCACAGTAATCCGTGGCATGGATTCACCACACTATTTTTGTCAAGTGTGGCAAGAGGTATGCACCACCATCAGAAAAAAATATGAGAATTTATTTAATTACGACAGGAAGCCACGAAAGGGGAAGATGGCAAGACCCGATCCACCAAAAAGGAGTGGGCCTAAGAGTGCAGTCTTGGTTCATGATTCACGACGGTAACCTATGATGAATGCAGAGAACAGAGGAGTCCATCAGGTCAACAGGAACCAATATCTGACCCGAACATGCAAGGAAAACGCTCAGTTGGAAAACTCACTCTTGGAACCTGGACCGCTGGTGTCCACCGAGACCAAACTAAATACGATCACAGCGCCACCCTTTTGCGACGAATTAAAATATGCAAGTTGTTTTATTTAGCTACTGCAAAGTGGCCCTGCGAGATGGCGCCACGTAGAGTTCCTGTATAGGCTCTTTACAGGAGCCATAGTTGCATGACTGTTTTCCACGTACTGCCGCACCACTACTCACTGAGATGCGATCATGTGAGGAGCAGACTCAAATGATGTGCACGAAAGTACACATCGCACGCACCCTGGCATACGTTCCCCTGCTTTTGAGCGCACCGTGCTGCCATTCGCCGGCTCCTTATGCCGGGCAGGAAAGACGGCGTTACGGGGATGAACACGCAACTCTGGCTCCTGTACACTCTAAGAAAAAGTGAGCACCCCCCCTCGTCATCGTGCATTTTGACGGCTGTAACTACCCCACAGGCTTACTTAACTACCCACTGGGCTCGAGCCATTGAGAGTTAGCACCCTGTTGGCAGGTGACAAGCATGGGGTAGTCACGTTTTATAAACTCTTGAATTGAACATTCAAGTGCATGCAGTCGTTCAATAGTAAAAGTCACTTCAAAAATCTCAAAAAGTACTTGAAACTTGTTTTCTTTGTGCGTTGGTTATCATTTATTGAAATTTAAACCGGTCGAAACAAGCGTGTGGCTCAGTTCGCCTAAACTGGCAGAAAACAGACAAGTACAGGCAACCTTGGTAGGCACCTGCTAAAACCCGAGGCAGATAAAAAGTATCGCGGTTGTCCTTTTTGGTTCCGTCGCGGGTTTTACCATGTACAGCAGTAAACAGCTGGCAGCTGGCGTCGTGCTCGAGGAATTTAACCAAATCTCTAGAAAAGCACAGGAAGCTACGCACAGGCGTGAGTTGACTTGAATGTTCGCCGGACGAGATACTCTCGTCGTCTTTTATTGTGCGGTTCAGTAAAGAGCGTGCTCTCAATAAAGGTGTGATCGGTCAGTTCTGCGTGCAGATCAGTTGCAACTGGCCTCCTTGGTTCCGCCGAACTTGCGCGCCTGTCGTACCCAATTTTTTTGCTTTCAAGTGCAGTGAAGTATAAAGCATTGAACACCACGACTGAGGCCGGACAGGACGAACGTACAGAGATATCTGGGATCATGTCCGTGTATTTCACTATTACTCTGTCTCGAGGTACAGGATTCGCCTCCTCTGGTTCATTTGGCACATTTCATCGGGCATACTCGATAAAAAAAATGCTTCAAACAAGGCCGGTTCAGACACTAGCGTTTGACAGCGTTGCGTCGAGAACCGAAAGCCACTCACCGGCACGTCTGCTGTGCTTCGTATCAAGCGTGGAATCCAATTCAAGGAATCATCTTGGCACGCGATATAAGCAGCAGGGATGTCCTGATTTCTTGCTGCCGCAACGCAGTCAGTCGCACGCAGTCAAACATTACTGTCTCAACCAGGATTTAGATAATTTAGCATACGTATTTCGCGTTCGTTGCAGGTGAAGGCACGGGCCCGAAAGCAGCAATTCTGCTCTGCCCTCTTGGCGCGAGCGCGAGCGCATAGAACGGATATTTAGCGAAAAGAAGAAAACTGAAATAACGCTTCGGGGAGGACCGGCGGACGGGCTTCGCTAAAATCACCTGCGCGTGCTCAGTTTACTCAACGTGTACCCAACCGCCGCTAAAGTCAGTCTAGATATGTAAAAAGAGAAAAGAAAATGCATCAGTGTGTTCAGAAAGTTGTGATTGCAGAAATTGGTTTCGATAATTAATACAATTAATTAAACAGGCTTCAGTATACTTGAAGTGTAGGCAAACGAGAAAACGAAACTGTTCAAAATGTGACGTGTAGCAACTATTCAAATTTATTTATAACCTGCAGTTCACTTTTGCAATGGCCCTACATTAGAGATACGAGCGCTTTCCTAAGGGCAGTAGAGGAAAAGAATATATGCGGCTAAATCTTGCACAGTCTTTTCGTATTTATGCAAAATATGACAGTGGTCACCATCCTAATCGGTCACATAAAATACAGCAGTATATAAGCTGGTGGTGTCGACTACACGTGTGTATAGGAATGTAGAGAGTCAATATGTGATGTTGTATCTTGTGATGTTTCTGAACGCGTTAGTGTATAAATGCTGTGATGTCTGTATGTCGCGTATAAGTGAAGTCTGGCGTGGGATATGTACATACGGCATTGTCTGGCGAGGCGCTGAAAGCAAGAATTGCTGGTTTCTTTTTTTTCTTTAGTTTGAGCGCTGTCCGTTAGGTGGCGCGTGTCACCGCCCAATTCAAGGAGTCGCGCGTTTATGTGTCTACTTATTTGAGTGAAAACCATGGAGGCGTTCCATGGCTCCGCGTCGCAGCCGTAGCAGCCACAAAGGGTTCGGTCTGGTTCGGTTCTCGGCCTCTCGTCCAAATGGGATCAGTCCCATAGCCAGTTGAATGGGTGTTCCGTGCGGTGAATAGCGCCAAGTGCGTGCACAGACGCGGTGAGGATTACGAGGGACTTGAAAGTGGATAACGAATGCTAACAGGTGAGTAGGAGCGTTGAACGATCGGAACCGACGCCGCTTAAATCGGTGATGCTTCGCCTCGCCGCTGTCAACCGAAAATGCCAGATCACTTGCGGCGAGCACAGCAAGCAGATGCTCTGTTCAATAAAGACATCATTCCATTTGTCGCTATTTTGTTTCCTTCTTTGAATGTTTTCTGGCCGCGAAGTAAATGCAGCCGGCCTCGCGAAAGCAATCGCGGACAAACCTCCTGGAATGCGCCCCCCCCCCCCCCCCTTCCCTCACATCGTCGCCCATACTCATACTAGGTGCGGTGCCGGTGCTTCGAGGCGCGTTTCGGAGTGCTTTGTGCGCACGGAAGGCAGCGAACGGGCGTACGCACTTGAGAATCGTATTTTAGTAAAAAGCAGTCCAGCTCGCAAGGCCTTACTCGTATTGCTCCACTGTCGCTTGCCAGCCGCCATGTTGCTTTTGGGGGTGCTCACTGTGAGCACCAGCTGATTGCGTGCCGTGTGACTGCCCATGGGGTTGTTAGTATAACGAAGGGGGGGTAGCGATATCTGTGACGGCTTCTGACTACCCCAAGTGTAGTACCCTAGGACAACCCTTTTGTTGAGAGTGTAGGGGAGCATATACAGGAACTTTAGCGCCACTTACTCTTCTGCGACTCGACGGAACCACTAAGTGTAACCGTGTAGCTTCCTTAGTGGCTGCTGTGGGAGAAATGGCGGCGTTGCAATAGACTTCTTCCAAAACCGACGCGCCCCATCGCGGCGAAATACCACGCAGTGCCATCTGGGAACTAGCTGGCCACTTAGTTTCGGTTTCTACTGAGCATCTTCATCTCATGCTATCACGCCGCGACCGAATATACTGCTCGTGTTTTCGATTATCTGGCTTTTTTTACGAATGTACAATACACTCATTCTCGAGCGATACAAAACGAAGACCAGGGCACTTCCCTTAGTTCCAGAAACACCGGATATTGTGCGTGCGTATGCAAACGTAGTAAGACGTGGCTTAGTCACATCACCCCACGAGTGAATCTTTGAGCTCAGTGTCAGTAATCCCGTCCAGTACCAGTGAACTACAACTGAAGTTTGGTCACCTTGAGCCCTACACATATTTTGTTTGCCAAACGTATGCTTCTTTTTACTTCATTGGACGAAAAGCAGGCCACATCCTCACAGGAGTATCAAAGTTAAGCCCAGCGTTGGCGGATTAACTTTTATGGAAACACAATACATTCAACCTCACTGCTGCACAGAAGTTACTGTGATGTCTTCCTCATGTCATCATATATCTCCCATTCAAATTTTATGCCGATAGAAGATTAAGTTTTCGCAAACGCTAAGATTGGCTAGCTACGACGGAGGCCCTAACAAGCGTCCCCAACTCCTCACTCAGCCTTCTTGGACGAGCTTTTACTGACGCCCAAGATCTGTGCCTGAACGGTGTGTCTGAAATTATCTCGGCATACTCGGCCAGGAAGAAAGCAAACACATAACAAATATTATGGCCACTAGCAACCGTCAAATGCGCTTTGAATAATTTCGTTCGTTCAACGTACCGCAGAATTCATGCCCGTCCAGTGCACTTCCGGCGAACGGTGTAACACTGATCACACAAGTGCTCGACTTCTGCTTTCTTTTTTTGTATATGCGAATGTACCTATATTATTGCAGGATAACTTTATGCGCATACGTGATGTTGAATATTAGTGGAAGGCCAAGCGGGTGGGGACTTCACTTCGTGCAGTGCTGCGGGGCAGTACAGATAAGAGATGAGAAGTGTGTTCGAATGGAGCTTTTCAATGGCGCGTCAGAGTTTTACTTCGCATACTCAGGCGTATTAAGAAAAACAGTAATTGCAAAAAGTTATATTTCGTCTATGGACGCACGAAAAAAAAACAAAAAAAAAACTTCCTGATCAACAACACTAATGTAAAGGCTCGAGCTCGACGTATGCATACTTATTGGTTGCTACAGCTTGTTGATTCGAACACCAGCAAGATCCCCGAGCTTCGCAGCGTCAAGACTCCCAGCACTGGCTCGTCCCCATACCTCGAAACGCTAACAAAAAGGCTCAAGTACAAAAATACAACAAGTATGCGTTAAGACAAGCTATACGTCTCGGGCTTGCGCTAAAGATTCGAGGTCTGGCCATTTAGGTTAGTTTAGAGACCACAAATGACGCTCTCGATACCAGAAAATATGAGATAACGGCCGTTTATGGTCCACGCTCTGTGTATCTCTTGTCGACGTGTCGATCGAAACCGAAACCATGCCACTCTCCTCCCTGGCTAACTAGTTCCCAGAGTGCAACGCGCGCCGTGTTGCATGCAGGAACTTATGGAAGCAGTCTATTGCGCTTAGTTTGGTTCTCGAGTATGGATGGAAGCCACTAATCATTTCTTCCTAACAAAAGCTGGCATATGTCGATTTTGACTGAAAAAAGTTAACCTTGGGGGCCCTAGTCTCCCCATCCTTAAAATCTGCCCATGATACATGTGCCAAGAAAATGAGGGAGAAGAGTGGAAGAGAGCACGCGGGGACGTCAGGACACCCGAGCTCTGGTTAGAAGGATTGGTGGGTACACCTAAAGCTAGGTGCCTTTGTCTCCACTGCACTCGTCGAGGACGTTTCAATGCGAGAGCCAAACACCGGACGCCCGCGTTCTGCAGTTGAACGTGTTCAACGAGTGCGGCAGAAACAAAGGCTGCCTTTATCTCCACTGCACTCGTCAAACGCATTCGAATGCAAATGCGAAACGCTGGACACCGACGTTCTGCATGCGCAGTACAGACAAAGGCAGCTAGCTTTAGGTCTACCCACTAATCGTTCCAATCGGAGCTCTGAGTTTTAACATCGCTGCACTCTCATCCCCTCCTCTCTCTCAATTTCTTGGCACATAGAGTTCTGGAAGTTTAGCAACAGTGGCTAGTGAAAAATCCAACAGACATGACATCCACAAAAAAAAAAAGTAGCTTTCTTTGGGATTTTTTGAAGGTGTTCTAAAATGCACCGAGAACTCCAAGTCGAGTTACTTCGTTCGGAGCTGAGGGAGCCGCTACTGAACGCACCATCACCACTACTGCAAGGGAGGTCACGTGGAAATATTGTGTCCCTGAACTGCTCCTGCCGCTTCAAACACCTTAGAGTTGTCGGAGCTGCTCGTCGGTTTCAAGTCGTACCCAAAACCAGCAATGCGTGTCGCTGTGGAGGGGGGAATAACTCATCAGCTGCCCAAAAACTATATGAGTAACTTATCCCATGAGTAGCGGGCCTTATAGCAAGCTCGTTTCAAACGCACTGGCATTATGCGAGTCACCTCCCAGAGTGCACCGCACTCGCGGAGTGCCGCACAAAGATCCAGTCTCAAACTAACTTACCATGTGCAGCCTGATGCTGTCACCATCTGCACTGTAGTAAGAGTGCAGACCTCAAACTGAAATTAGCGCTCCGCTGTTCGACATGACGGGCAGGAATGCGACTGTGAGTTGCTGCAACGTGTAGTTTATATCTGTGATGACTTCAAACAGCACGGCTGTAAGAGATATTTACAGAAGGCATTAGTTCCTGTAACCAGCTCAGGACAAAACAGCTGTAACTTTTTGTTGAACAATACACTGGAAAAAAACTGTTTGCGCAAAAGCTTGATCAGAGCAAACGCAAGAAATTCTAAGGCTAGGCACGCCTTGCGGGACAAAAGGATGCTCACACGACTCTTTCTCTGAAGCGTGCTCCTTCTGTACGAACAGCCCAAGTTAATTTTAGGGTTAGAATATTGTTTGCCAGTTTCAGTTTTGGATGGGTATGAGGCGGGCTCACTCTCGTCGTAAAGCGGTACTCGGTCTTGTTGACTGATATTGCCGTTTCGTTTGACACTGCGATGTGCAACACTCTCGAAGCTAGCTAGCTGTAGGGCACGTTTCATTCTTGATTATCGCCGCTTGTCCAGAAAGCTCTGTGACACTTTGCCGCTGCCAGATGACACTGTGCTCAACGTGCCGTTGCGCCCAACGGACAGGCCACGTGACACACCTTCGGCACTGGATTAGCTCCGATGGCTCGCAGCATTCAGAGTAAAGTGCGGTATTGCATTTTGTGCTCTAGTAACTCACCACTGCTGAGCTGCTACGCCAGAAGCACTCAGCAGACCCCACCAACTCTGCTGCCCCTATGCTCCGCTCACCCCTACGTTGACAGGACGGTAGGAGCCATGTGGTTGGTGGGGCAAGCTTTTATTGCCTCATGTCCGATCTGCACATCTGTATGAGAAAGGGGCATGATAAGTGATGCAAGACTGACAATCGGCTGGTTCACCAAGCATGCAGCCTCCAGTGCCCTGTCAGTTAAGGGGTGAATGAAGTCTAAAGTTGGTATATAACAGCCGTCTACTGTCCCACTCTCAGGCACGCCACCCATGACCAGTCCAGTCGTTGATCTTTAAGCAAGGTTAAGCAATGACTGCCTCGTGCCAACACACATGAAGGTGTCCACGAAACAAAGCCGCATTTGTGTCTACTCACACCTTTGAGAAAATTGGTCCTGCCATAACCCACACCTCGTCGAGGTAGAAAACTTTCGGGCCCTTTATTTTCTGTGTTGTACAATACCCCAAGAGGTACCTCTGTTGAAACGGGACTATTTTGACCCCCTCGGTCAGAAGCGAGGCCCCTTGCGGCCATTCAGCGCCGTCTACTCATTCAGAGATGTTGCTCCTTTCAATAAAATGTCTGTGGCTACAGCTGGAGCTAGTGAAAAAGCGGACACCATAGCTCTTCCCAAAGCACCCTGTTCTTCCTCAAGAGCGGCTATTTCATCCAGGAACAGTGCAATGATGCTTGGTGGCCTGTGATCGCAGACCACCGGTCATAGCCCCACCAACGGCGGCGGCAGCGCCCCCCGCCCCCCACTGACGTCACTCAGGTGACAAGCATTTCACTCTCATGACGTGACTCCAAGCCATACTCACTATGGCTGGCGACAACCCATAAAAGGCATGCACTGGCCCTTTGACCCACGCGGAGTGCAGTGCAGGAAGTGGAACGGCATCGGTGACCCAGTTGCTGCAGTTACCCAGAACTGTTTTACTGCTGTCTCGGCGAAGGTGCAGGCCCGCTGTGTGATGCACGTAGGTAGAAGCCATCAGCCGCAAGCATCGGACACCTGGGGTGGAAAATTTTGCACCCAACAAAACAATAACCATGAGAAGAGTGGTCTAGCCGGTGAATTGCAAAAACATAAAAAGCAGGCACATAAAGAAGTATTTCTGTTACCTTGTCATGCAAAAACACAAAAAGCAGGCACATATAGAAGTATTTCTGTTACCTTGTCTCATGCTCAAGCATTAATTTGGATAGTATTCATCAATAATGCCTGTCTCGCAGTGGCTTTCTGAACAAAATGTAGTAGAAAATAAAACCAGTAGAATACCAAACGAGAAGTAGAACAAAGAGGCACTTGTTTGTTGTCACTTTAACATGCACATTATGGAAGAGCTTCGCGATTAACCTGTAGCAGAATAGCTTAGCAGTTCTGCTGCAGGTGTGAATGTACCACGAGGCAAAATACAGTATTTGTGCAGAAAACACCATCGCAGGCCTACCAGGACGAACAGCAACATTATTACCCGCCACAAATTTAACGTGCCGGGAGGGCCATTCGCGAAGCCTGATCTGTTTGTAAATCCCGTCTTTCGACAGAACGCTTTTGTGACTGCACGAGCTCGTCAAAAGCTGACATTCCCAACGCGCTTGGTCCTTCTTTAAGTGCGATTACTGAATGCAAATGCGGCGCAGGGGGCACCCGGGAGCCACATGCCGCTCCCGTTGATTATCTCTATCATCTTCTTCTTTGTCCCCGACGCTACGTGAGGTAGCCAAGCGCTATCAAATTCCACCACAGCGGTGTCGAATCGACGATCGAACGCCACCAGTAGGTAAATTCCACTCACCTTTAACGTTCCGCCGAACAAGCGTCCCACGGGCCTCCATGTGGCGAGACGGGGCCTGCTAGCTCGCATGAATGCGCTGAATGCGCTGTGAACTTCACTGCCGACGCTCGTTCCCAAGCATTGAATAGGGAGTTTTAGTAGACCGTGTTTCCCGCTCCGCTAGCCCTCCGCTACGAAGAAACCGCCACTGCGTCTGCGCGCCGATGGCCTTGGCTGTAGAGTTCCGGGTGACGGAGGGGCTGAGCGGAGCGGGAAACACGGTCTACTAAAACTCGCTATTAACACGACCAACTCCACTCGGCAATACAATACCGCGGCACATAACACGAAAGACCGCTGGAACCGACGCGACCGCTCCGAAAAGCGCCCAACAAACACTTGGAAAAACAAAAAGTAAAAACAAAAAATAAAATTGGAAGAAGCAAAAACAAACTAACAAAAATAATCGTCACTTCCGGTTTGTGTTGTTTTGCTTGTTTTTGCTTTTTTTTCTCAGCCAATAGGCGTTGCAACCTTACTGCGGCGAAACGCTCGTCTCTACTATACACACATTACGCTTACTACTAACATCAGGTGAACATACATTGAGCACATACACGGCACACACTAATATCAATACAACAGAACACCACACTAACCCGAACACTACACCGTGCTCTGCGTTTCCGTCTTTTATACTGGTTGTTTTGAACGTACGGAACTTTTCGGTGACTCCCTAACCAATAAAAAATATTCTCAGCATGTTGATTTTTTTCCAGCAATGTCATACCTCTGAGAGTATTTTGAATGGCTCAGTGGATTAATCTCTTATTAAAAAGTAAACGCTCGATCATGCCGTAATTATTTGAAAGCCAATAAATCAAGCCGCTCCAATGCGGTTCGAAACCATGAGTTTGTTTCCCCACACGGCACGTCGTAGCCTGTATTTCTATTGGTTTTTCTATTTGTGCTGTTCGCGCAAAGCTGCAATTGTCGTCTTGAATTAATCTCTGTAGAGCGGATATTCACTTAGCTGGAAGTGATGCTTCACGGGCTGAGAAATCGCTTTTCGATCAGCTTGAATGCAGTCAAAGCCGCGACTTGCGGCAGGTGTTAAGTGTACGGAGCTACGCCGTGGCGAGCCCGAAAACTTCTAGCGCTCATCCCAGCGCGCCACTTGTAGGGCAGTTTCTCCAGGAACCGTAGTATATTTAAACAGCAAAATAAAGGGTAGCTTTTTTTTTTCTTCGATTTTACCTACTATTGTTTTTTAATGCCGAAATTTCATACTGTAAATATACGTACTTTCCGTCACGATTTCGTACTGTTCAGTCCTTGTCCCAGAGCTCAATCGCTCTCGGGGACAAGACGATTCCGACAGTCACGTTGGCCACTGTACGATAGCGACAGGAGCTTCTACTGTTCAGACCAGCGTTCCAACATGACTATCCGCACGTTGATCGATTGCACGTAATCCCTCAAGAGGTATTAAACTTTTTAATGTAAAGCGGAATGTCAACCTGCGCCACCAAGCCCCCTTAGATCACGGCCCGACCAACGGCATCAATGCCCGACAGTTTACGATCTCATCTTGTTGTTACACCACTGATACGCGAACGCACGGTCACATCGGCGATAATTCCAGTCTTCTGTTCACAACCCACAACACTGCCATCACGATGTTGCAGCTATGTTGCTGACACGCACAAATACAGAACCACGTTGAACGCCGGTTGCACTTGGCATCGGAAAACAGAACCGAACTCAGGACGGAAGGCACCCGGGCTGCCGGCAGCAAAACCTGCCTCTCTTGGACGCAGTTCCTGCGGTTTCCATAACGTCGAAAACGTCGACACAGTTCCGCGTGGTTTCGCTACTGTAGTGACTGTAGTGGCTGTAGTTCCGTGCCGCGCGAGTCCCGCAATCCGGAGACGGCCATCCCCCAGTGTACGTGGCGCTGCTGGCACTGCTCCGGAACTTCGCTGTTTCTAGCGGCTTCGTTTGCTCCTTCGATAAAATTAGTGATAAATACGTTAATGCAATCGAAATGTTCTGCACGTTTAGACTAGAAGACGGAATTACAGGCGCCCTTTGCTGCCGCTGAAGCTCAATCAACTCAACAGCTGTTTATTAAACAACGTGCGCGACCTGCTCGAAAAACGAAACCGAAAGAAGATGAGTCGGGAGGGCGAAAGCTTGCTCCCGTCTGCCTGGAGAAGGAGAAAAACGTTCCGTTCTTCCCCGTTTCTCGTGTCCGCTTGGGGGCGCGTCAGTAGAAGGGAGGAAGACGCGCCGTTGCTACTTTTTTCCTCCATTTTTTCTTAGAGTGCAGTGGCTTGGCATCTCGAGAAGACAAGAAAAGTTCGGCAATGGCAGCTTAATCTGACGCGTGTTCAAAGCGTTTATATACCTGGGGTTTCTTTTTTTTTTTTTTTTTTCCTTTTTTTTTAAGTAGGCAGATTTGTTAAAAAAAGGAAAAAGCCGTAAAAGTTATGCTGATGCGTCTTCTGCAGGTGAGTCATATGGCCAGGGGGACATAGTATAGGGGGTAATCGTAACGATCAGTCCGCTAATTAAGTCAAATTCGTTAATTAACTTTTTAATTAATAAAATTAGGCATATGGTTCCAATCGAAACTCATCGACAACCACTAAGTCGACTCTCTCTATGAAGATATAAGACAGGGGCAGAATTTTACGGCGTTCTGAAAAAGCGCCCAGTTTGGACGCGTTTCTATAGGTTTCGGTTCCTTATCGAAGCGTATTGTTGCGGCCGCGGTCCTGCTCCCTGGTGGTCGCGGCGCGAAGTCACACCCCCCCCCCCCCCCCCTCCTTATAGAATTGGAGGAAGTAGGGCGCACGTGCGTTGCGCTGTTCAGCCACTGGGGAGCAGGGCCGCGGGCTAACAGATGCGCTACGATAAGAAGCCGAAACTTAGAAACGCGTTCAAATGGAGCGTTTCTACAGAACGCCGCATAATGCTTCCCCTGCGTTATATATTCCTAAAAAAGATTTGATCTAATGGTTTTCGATGACGCTCAGCAAGTTTCTAATTAGAACCATATGTATATTTATTAATTAAAAAGTTAATTAACGCATTTTGAATAATTAGCGGACTGATCGTAACGATTAGTCCCCTATATTATGTCCCCCTGACCGTATAACTCACCTGCGTAGACCGCATAAATCTAATTTTCTCGGCTTTTTTTAAACAAATCTGTTAATTAAAAAACGCCTTGAATTCATAAGAGTACATGTACAGCCATATAGGCCGCATATCCAGCCTTATCCAGCCATATGTGGCGCATATGCAGCATTCTATAGCATAGGCATTGATTCCTATATGAAAATATACAGGCTGATATGAGTCGTTATATCGCGCATAAATAATAATAATAATAATAATAATAATAATAATAAATATTTTATTGTCCCGTTTTCAACACAGTACATAGACCGGCCCGCAAAAGCATGGGTATGCTTGTCGGCGGGACCTGGCGTCCAACAGGTTGCTTACATAGTTATAACAAAGCATGCATTTTTTGCATGTAACTAAACAAACCCAAAACAAAGAGAACTATACCCGACAAGAGAACAAGGGAAAAACGTGGTCCATTTCAGTCACCTATCGTCAGGCAGCACCATTCTCTCAGGTCTTGTTTTAGTCTTTTTAGGGAATCCAGGTTATGAAGCTCTTCTGGTAACTTATTAAAATAAAAAGGAACATAGTATGACCTTGCATTCTTTCCATATTTAGTATAAATTCTAGGAAGAATGAACTTTTCTGTTCGCCTCAAAATTCGTTCCTTTGTTAAAGGAATTTTAAAATCACTCCTGAAGTAATGTTTCACTAAAATTACATAACAGTGCAATCTCTCAGTAGTTAACACTCCCGCTGCATTCAATTTCTTATTTTTCTCTACTTCTTCGTACATTGTCCCATATGTGATATTACAAGCAATTTTATAGAGGATATTATCGATTTTTGATTTTTTATAGTTGGAACACATTCCGTATAGCGAGATTCCATAACGTAGGATAGACTCACCCAGTGCGTTATATACCCTCTTTCTCAGAGAAACGTTCGAAACACTACGTAACCTGTACAAATAGGCTGATACGGTTCTCATTTTTTTGATGATATATTCTACATGATCATTCCATAAAAGATTTGCATCCAGATGAATTCCTAAATATTTGGTTGTTAGAACATAATCTAAAGGTACGCAGCTACAAGTTTTGCAACTATCTGAATGAAGAAACAGTGGAGTCGACAGGTTAACATGTTTGTACGGACTATGAAAGCACATCAACTTAGTTTTACTAGAATTAACAAAAATATGATTGTTAGAAAACCATGTCATTAATAATTCGATATCTTTCTGAAAAGTTGAAAGTGCGCTTGTTTCATCGCTATGTTCTAGTACCAGGGCTGTATCATCTGCATATTGATATACTCGAGATGCAAGAGATAGTGCTCCAATTTGATTTACGTAAATATTAAACAGTAAAGGTCCTATTGTTGATCCCTGTGGTACTCCCGATTTAATTCGTATTACATTACTTCTGCAGTCTCTTATTTTAACCAGTTGATATCTATCTGTAATGTAATCCTGCAAAAATGTATAAAAAGGCCCCCTAAAACCCATATTTCTTAGCTTTAACAAAAGTTTTTCATGATCGATTGTTTCAAAAGCTTTTGTCAAATCGAGAAAAAGGGCTAACGCAAAATGATTCTTGTCTAGACTGAAACTGACATAATCTGTAAAATCTTGCAGCAAAAGTTCAGTGCTCTTATTCTTACGAAATCCGTACTGGGATGAGCGTATTAAATCATACTTTTCACAATATGCAGTCATTACATTGAATATCCATTTTTCCATAATCTGTGCAATAACTGGTAATATAGAAATAGGTCTGTAATTTGAAACGTCCTTTCTGTCGCCATTTTTGTGTAACGGTCTAACTATAGCGGTTTTTAAGTCTACCGGGACGTGCCCCGTTAAAAAACTGTCGTTTATTATTTTTAATAAAACTAATTTTAGCTTACAAAAATTATGTTGAATATCCCTTAAGCGTATTTTATCAATCCCCGCAGGTTTTGTCAGTGACATATTTTTTATTACATCTTCAAGGTCTATTTCTGTCATCTGTGGTAAGTATGCAGAGTGCAAACTACCGTCGTAATCCTCTCGTCCTCCCCTTTGATATTTTATCCTTTTTCTAAGATCAGTTACCCTTTGAGTAAAAGATTCGTTAAATAAATTACACAATGAGACCATGTCGTTACCTCCAAAAGCCTTTTCAATTGTTTCATCAATTGTTCGCTTCCTTTTTGAGCCGGTGATAAGGTTGATCAAGTCCCACGTCTTCTTTAGGTTTCCCTGGCACTTCTGAAATCTATTAGTGTAATAAAACTTTTTTGCTAGTCTTATTTTCGCGGTTACCTTATTACGTAACTTTCGAAATTCTGCTCTTATTTGAGTATTGTCTGGGTTTCCCTTACATATATTCCATAACCTATCTTTTTCATGACATAACGTCATGATTTCATCATTTATCCATACATTATCTGGTTTTCTTTGTTTCAGTTTCACTGTTTTCCAACACTGCTGATAAATGAACCCCATCTTGTCACTGAACCTTTGATAAGCAGTAATATGGTCGTATTCCAATAGTGACCCCCAATTATATGCACTTATCATTTTGTCTATTCTGCTATTGTCTAGAATGCGTTTATAGACCGTCTGTTCTTTTACCCCAGAATTTACTCCCAATATAGTCAGCGCTACAAAATAGTGATCGGCAACTTTTTGCTTAACCACCCCTGAAATTAACTTGAGATCGCTGCCTCTAACAATGATATGATCAATACAGGAACGCGTAAGGCGCGTTCCTAAACATTCTTCCCTAGTGTAATCATTAATTACATGTTCTAACCCGTAGCCTGCAAGTAGATTCAGGTAGTCAGACACACCGAACCTGGCTGCATTCATAATATCTATGTTCAAGTCACCAGCAATAATTAAATATTTGTTGTTATTGAATTTATTGAGTAGCTCGTTGAATTCATCGAGAAAAGAATGTATATTCGCACCAGGTGGCCTATATATCGCACAGATAACAAAGGATACCTGTTGATTCGACGCGCACACCACCAAACCTTCCGCGTGTATCCAAGATAACTTTATTTGCTCAGTCATCCAGTTGTTCTTTATAAAAACTAATACGCCACCACCCCGTCTTCCCTCTCTGCACACGGAAAACGAGTAGTATCCAAACAGATTAAAACAACCGACCATCGTTGCATCTATATTGGTTTCTGTCAAAATGAGTATGTCAAGACGCGTCAATCTGTTACTTAAGTAGACATTTAATTGGTCCCAATGTTTATGTAGAGATCTTACATTTATGTGTAATAAGTTAAGATCCATTCTACCGCCTTCCAAATCTGCCAACACACTCTGGGCGTTGATATCCCAGTCTTGAAATGATGAAAACGATTTAGCCATAATTAACGTAGTTTAACAGCATTATATGACATATACCACTGTATAAAAGAAAGATTTACAACATTCAAAAGTCGTGAACTGGAGTGTTTTTGCCGCATGTCATGCATAAATATGGCTGCATGGCTTTCTCTCTGTTAAATGTATCTGACGATGCTCGCCGGGTTAGTGTTTTCAATATCATCCCTCACCGGCCATATTAAATTGGTATAGTTCATCTAAAAAACCCAAACAATGCTTAAAATTCGTTTGCTAACATGTTTTACTTTTGTTTGTGTATGGCATTGAAGAGGATATCGTCAAGGCTGGATTAATTTTATTGTTGACAATTAAATTATGCGCTTCTTTTTCGGATATTGATGCGTGGAATGTCTTTTTTTTAATTGCTTGCATTTTCGTTATTAAAGTTCTTTTTGAAAATATTAAATTTAAAGCAAGAAGTTCATACTTTCCTCCATTCCAGAGCAACGTCGAGTATACGTGGTAGAATTCTCTCTAACATTAATGTTAGTTTAAAATATAAAACACAGTATTGTGAATCATCTTACTCATTATAGCTATGATATTTATAGCTGTCCTTCAATTTTAATATTATTGACGCCTATTTGGACTGTTTTCTTTTTTCATACACTGAAATTGTTTTTGAAAAAATTCAAAATCGCCACCACAAGACCCCTCCTTAAAGGGGCCCTGCAATCATATTTAAGCGTCTACCTTTTTGTGCGGTTTCCATGTCTCTTGGGGTTCGGGCAAGCCAGCGGGCACGGAGAGAGTGACGAAATATAAGTGCATCATATTTTAACCGGACGACGCAGAAACCTCCTCCACCGACAAGGGCGACCTGCAGTACCGAAAGCGCGCGAAATGTGACGTCTTTGGTCCTGGGCTTACTACTGGTCAGAGCCGCTAAAAGCTTCTTTTTAGTCGAAATACAAAATATAAGTGGCGTGAAACGTTTCAAATATTTATAAAAGTAGTTTTTGTTCAGTATTTTAGATAAAAACAAAAAAGCAAATGCAGTTTATGAAGTACGGAAACAAGAAATGACCCGTCGGCATACCCTCCACCAAGCGGTGGAAAAGGCGGCGCATACTAGAAAAGAGTAGTGGGATCAGGCGCCGACACGGAAAGGTCCCGGATGTACGCGGCAGCGCTGCAGTCGTTTGCAGACTGGAGGATTCGACCGGCTCCGAGCGTTCCGAAGGCCTTCAGCGAGTAGCTTTGTCTTGCGTTTCGGCCATTTTGCGGTACGGCAGCGTGAATTGACTCCCATTCTGATCTGATCTTCACCCCGCGTTTGCTGTCGTTTGTGGCCAATGGAGTTTCATGCCGAATTAGTGTTTAATCGCGCAGCAAATGCAATGAGAGCCGCTCTGGCTACCCGCTGTATGCAGCCTATCCAGAACACACTTTAGTGGCGCCCTCTCGCGCCGTCGAAACGGAGTGCGGCAGCCGTGAGCGCTCGTTGAGCTCACTACCCCTCCACTGGTTGACGGCCACTCAAGCAACCAAGGACATCATGAGGGAGGTTATTTTTTGCTTGTCTTTGTAATTCTAATTTGCCTATAACTTCTAAATAAAGCGGAATTCGAGAAACGAGAGGTTACATTAAAGGGGTACGGAAACGAAAATTTAAATATTCCGATTTTGTTAGGAAATGAGTCAATCATGACAGATAATAACCGTAAATGATAATCGCACGTTTGTATTTTGAACGATTGGCTATATTTTTCGTTCCAAACGGTGCACTCGAGCAAGCGCTCGAAGAGAAGCGAACGGAGAGCGCGATGCGTCATGGGATATCCGGCGCAAACAAAAACAGAAAGAAAAGATTCCCCGCATTCATGACGTAGCAAGGCTGGCGTGATTATCAGCTTTGCCCTTGGTGGCGTTGTCAGCGTTGTGGTGCTGTCAGTAGCGTCAGCGCGTTACAACCGAGCCGTTCGGAGTACCTGTGGGGTGACGAGCGTGTGGCTGGCCCAAGGAGCACGTAGCTTCCACAACACTGTCAGCTTGGGGCTGAACGGGGTGGGGAAAGCAACTTTTGTTCAAGTTTTGAGCGACGGGATAATCTTGTAACAGTAAGAAAGCACAAAACAAACAGAGGGACAAAAACAGACATGTAACATGTCTGTTTTTGTCCCTCTGTTTGTTTTGTGCTTTCTTACTGTTACATCTGTCCCAACACGCTCGTCAAAGTCTTCGGGATAATCTTCTAGGGGGAGAATGGCTGTTTCCGGTTGCACGAACGAGGGTCCGGGAAAGAAGGGAGTCCTTCCTTTCCGTCTTCTTGGACCGTTTGGTACAATGCGCGATATGTGAGTTCAGGAGGAAAGCTAAAAAGGAAAACGTTGAAATGCCAAAGAGCGGCGCTGCTCCGAAGGAATCTGCCACGTCACGACTACGTAGCAGATTCCACAACGTTGCTAGACTACCTCCCAAATAGGCTCCGCATGCATCCACCAGGTGCACATTGAAAGATCGTTTATTTACTTTAAAATTAGTTTTCTTGTGCTTTTCAACGGAAGACTGCTGTTTTTGAGGTTAGGGTGCAACATGCAACACATTAAAGTTAAAAAATGAGCGCTGAAATTTCGTGTCCCTACCCCTCTAAGTTACTACGGTCAGTGCGCTAAGGTTTGGTGCAAATTAAAAACCACTAAAAAAGTGCTTGCACGGCCCCTTTAACATAAAATTGAAACTTTTCAAAAATATCCTGTACTTTTTCTTTGACGAGTTTACTTGGGCGACAATCGATTTGTAAGTTTCAGTTGAATTGTGCCGCAAATTACTTCAGTTATTTATGATTGTGGTTTGCTCAAACCTTCTAGAAAAGGCTTATTGCAGAGGTGGCCAAACTGCGGCTCGCGAGCCACATGCGGTTCTTCGAGGGTCCAATTGTGCGACTCGCGGCTCACTGGTAAGCGTGCCCCCCTTTCCCTCCTGGGTCCCCAAAACGAAAAGCGTTTTAAAATTATAAAAAAAGAAACTCACAGTCTTCGCAGCCTCATACTACACTACAAGCTGGACTGCTTTTTTTTTTTTTTTTTAAGATAAAGATTTCTATTAACTGTTTCCTACATTGTTCAAGGGAGAATTTCGAGCCGTATGCGCATAACGGGTGTTAGGGGCACTGGCTGGTGAGCGAACCATGCATTCTTTGTTGCTTAGCTGTTGAAGAAAGGTTTTGCTGCCCGTCACGCTATTTCTTGTAGTTGTCAATCATTCGTGTATCCTTTCGAAAGCACTGTTCTCTTCATATCGTTTTTTGTTAAAGGTGCCCCCCCCCCCCAACTTTCCTTTTGTTTTCCTGTGGCTCTATGAACTTTTTTAGTTTTTTTCTGCGGCTCTGACCCCATGTTCATCTGGCCACCCCTTGCCTACTACATCAAGTGAATTACACACGAATTTGAATTTATAATAAATATTGGAACGGGCTCATTCATATCTGAATTGGTAAGCAATATATCAGTCATATTTCTTTTTTTTTTTTTATTACCAAAAAAAGCTGCACTGATGTAAGGCGCGATCTAATTTCTGAAGGGCCTCAGGATTCATGGTACAAGCTACTAGCCTTTCGGAGGCACTAGCTAAAATAATGTTATTAAAAATAACGCGCGTGGCAAGGCGTTGCCATGCTTTAAGAGTAGACGCACCATACATTTCCATCGAGTAAGGGATGATTTATAAGTTCACGCAAGCTGTACGTTAAGTTTACTATAAATGTAACAAAAAAGTCAGAAATACGTTGGGCATAACCAAAACTCTATTTTTGCCTGTATCCTAACTCAAAAATAAAATTAAAACTGTTTTTTTTCGCTAAGGCCGTGTACACGTAACAAAAACTGTGTCATTTCTTAAACCATATAATCAGAAATTCCACTAATATGCAAACATCCTCAAAGCTGAAGTTAAAGAACGCAACTTTAACAGTTCACCGAAATTCCTTTTTTTTTTTATTTATTGTTTAAATAATTATTTACACACTTCATGCATTTATTTCTGGACATATCGCGCAGAAAAAAGTCACGTTTAAGTCTATATTTCAATATGTAATGTGGGCTGTACGGTGTAATGCACAGGATCTTCAAACTTCCCGTTTTTGGTTCACTTTAGAACTCCAAAAAACTAGCCTTCCGGCAGCTGTCACGTTAACTTGGTATTGACAGCAGAGTAGACGCTATGCGTGTTCTAGGCCAATCGTGTTTCCAGTTAGAATCAAGTGACTACAGTTTCCAAGCTGGTAATAAGGCAGAGCACGGCACCTGCCAGAAAGTCATAGCATCCACTGCCCTAACAACTTTGGAACGAATTAAGAACTTACAAGAGGATACAAGTTACAAATCCTCTTGTTGTGTTCATTGTTGGAGCGCCCCTTGAAGATTTGCCTTCTGTCAGCGCACCCGTTCTGACCTTGAAGCAGCTCCTGCTTTCCTACCTACTCTTTCTCTTTCCTTAAGCTGAAGGCGTGGTAGGAGGTGCGCGCTCGCCAGACCGATCAGCCGTCTGCGTTTACAGCGGAGCTGTTAAGGACTAGTTTCCCCAGGATCGTGTACCCCGCAAATAAATGAAGACACCGAACTCTGTACACCTACCACCATCTATGAGCGACGGCGGCAAGCCATGCATCTGGTTGCCGCCGTCACTCATAGATGGAGGCAGCCTTTCCACTCTGGCAAGCCGACTTGCGGTCGGCCATTACTTTTCATTGTACAGCTCCGCTGGTCTTCCTTCTTCACCAGAGCGGAAAGGCTGAATGTTTTTTTATTACTTAACTCTGCTCTCTGTGCACGGGTGACGGCAGGAGCCAGCTCACGTGGCAAATGATTGACGGATGATAAAGTGGCGGTTCACAGTCCCTGAATGCCTGCTTGCTGACCTAGTTTCGTGTGTCCTACGGCCTGCGGGACTGCCGTGGATTTCGGTGAAAAATAGTATATCGTCGGCGACAACATTTTCGAAGTGTACCAAAGATATCAGCATCCGAAAACAAGCCATTTTTTTCAAAAAAGCCCAAGAAATATTTATGATAAGTTTAGTGTTAGGTTTAGCAAATGACAGCTTGTGCAACATCGGGTTCAATCTTCACAAAGGCCTTCCTTCTCGTTGTTGTGTTTGTGTGGTTGCTGTGCAGTGCCTGTGTCGACATAGATCTTGGATCACATCTTTGATATCTGAACATTTTATCGTAAGTACATTGCAACCTACATGGCGACAATTGATTGTTCTTCTACTGGTACTCTTCCGAAATGCCTGTAGAATTACCCCGCTTCTTGCTTGCTTTGCAATCTTCTCAGTTGTTTTACAGCTTAGTAGTATCTCTTTACATTTTACAGATCGCTTGCATGTTCGTACTTGTCTAGAGAATAGGCTGTGTGGGATAAACTTCTAGGAGATTTGAAATCAACCCCATGTGTATGTTTCAGCAGCAGTTTGCACAGTGAAATTTAGTAAGGGTCGTCCTAGGCTCCTCCTATGAGCCTAGCACAACCATTCTATTACCTTTCTAGCAGCATCCTATGGAATTTTGGCTGTGGGCGTCCTAGGCTCTTCCTAAGAGCCTCCTATAGATGATGATGATGATGATGATGATGACAACCCAACCGAAGTTAAATTGAGTGCTTTATTTTTTTTTTTTTTTCAGGAAACGGACTGTTTTTGCTGGCAGGATGCCTGCATGTCACAGCAGTCCTCCTATAAATGGTATGACACAGACATTATATTGCCTTCAGGGTGTCGAACCGGTCATTATTTCGGTTCGGTTCGGGTTCGAGTTCAGTAGCATTGTATTTTGTTCCGGTTCGGTTCCGGTTTAGGGTAGCGCACATATTATCACTCCGGTTACCAGTTTTCATAAGTGCGAACCGGTTCGAACCGGTTCCTAACTCGACCCCTCAATATTGACCGAGCAGTTCCTGCAGCCTTTTCTGAGCACGAGATAATTGCAATACACCCATTCCAAAACTACTCCCTCTTTGGCAGATCTGAAAATCCTGCACAGTGACGTGCACAGAAAACAGCATTAATGTGGCAAAGTTCTTGTATAATACTCTTCTTAAGTTAACTATATATAAGCGATCGACTTTCCATTTTTACGGTGTCATTTGCACACACAGCTGTGCAATATTTCAAACCCTGCCAGAAGAGGGCATCATTTCGGGAAAGAGAGGTTGTGGCCGGTGCCACCTTTAGTGTTCGTGCGCATAGCGCGTGCTTTGCTCGCTTTCCGAAGCGACGAACACGCACGTGCTGGGCTGTGAAGATCACACGTTGGGATGGGATTTTGTAAACAGTAAAAAAGTCTCTAGCTCGGTTGCTTGCCCTCTATATGTTTTTTGTTTATTCTGCTCTGCACACGCGTGTTTTTTAGACATGCTATGTGCTCTCGACGCCGAGTAAGATGTCGCAGCTATGCCCCAGAGTGTCTGAGAGGAGAACGAGAGGGAACAAATGTGACGTAAAAGTTAAAACGCAGAAACTGGTACGTCAAGGGCGCAGTTTGGGTAGTTTATCGAATCCCGTTAAGCTGTGGTCATTTGTACATCGGCCAGACTGACCGATGTGTCAGTGACCGGGCACGTGAGCACGCACTGTCGCTGTGGTTAACCCCGGGAGGCCGCCTTCCTTTACACTGCGTCACTTGGATGTGTGTGCCGAAATTTGAGAGCATCACGATTTTGGGGAGGGGGGAGGGGGGCTGACAAAACTGCACGCGATCTGCAGGACGCCCGCGAGGTAGGAATAAAACGAGTACAATGCGTTAGCCAAACCTCAATATATTTACATAAAAAAGAAATAGTTTTCTTGAGCACGTGTTGATGCAGTGACGGTTGGGTGATTTGGTTGTTTTTCTTGGTGTATTTTTTTTTTATTAAACGTTCAGTTGAAGTCCAACGCTAGTCCTGTCCATTTCTTTCCTGCGTCCGTGTTTGTTTGCACGCTGCTACTAGTTTGTTTTTTGTTTTCATTGTAACCAATATTTTATGAACTACCGCCCGGGGAGCTTAAAGTGTTTATAGAAAGAAAACGAATAAAAAATACACAAAAAGCGTGGGTGTATTAAAATCATTATATTTATTTTGAATAATTTTATCAAACAGCGAAAAAGGAATATATTTGATCAAACCCCACTAGAGCTTTTACATGTTATTACGTTTCATAGCGTTATATATACTTATGGCGCATTTTTGTTCGCTCGGATTAACATGATGTTGTCTATCGTCGACTCTTTCACTTTGGCTCGAAGCGGTGAAAGCACAAACTTGAGACCTGAGAAGGTTCGCTCTATGCTGACTTGCGTAGCTGGCGCTGCCAGAGCAACATTTGGCTAGCTGATGGAGTTCTGGTCATTCAAGCTTGTGGTTTTCCCAGTACCGAAGAATGTTCCTTCGTTTTTGTTGAGGCACGGCTCCTCGAAAAAAGATTCCAACAGGGGACCGATGCTCTTGCTCGCTGCAGTGCAATCCCGCGGTTCGGCCTTCGTCAACCTTTCTTTGGCTTTTAAAAACATGTCAAGTTCGTCTTCTTCCAAAACACTGCATTCGATGACGTCAACGTTTCTTTTGCACGCTTCCTGAGGGTCGCATTTACTGAATTTGAGGATTGGGCGAGTTGGTAAGACATACTTCGGGATTGTTTCACGGTTCTCTTTTGCGCTGTTTTTAATCCCAAAGTTTATTTGCCTATGTTTTTTTTTTTTTTTTTTTTGACTGGCAGCAGAATATTGTACCTCGGAATCAAGTAAATTCAAGCGCAGAAAACGTCATTGCCAAGAAGCATTGTTTTTCTTCTACTTCTGGCTTTACTAGGCTGCGGCCGAAAGCAGAGGTTGATTTCGGTGTCTATTTATGGCACCTAAGCCACGCTCCAGAAAAGTCCCCGAGAGTCAACTGCCCTAACTGAAGAAACTTCGTTGTATCTCTCGCGGGCTTCAGGGCTGCGGCCAAGCGGCCAAGCGCTGCTTTGAAATCACCGCCGCCGCTACCGCGCTGTCATGGTCAATCCAAGAAACAAAGTAAAGTTCAGGCTCTCCAGAAGCCTAAGTAGAGGTAGGAACCGAGCGAGCTCGCTGACCTCGCGTTCTTTTTGTGTCTCTGCGTTTGATGATGATGCATTTTTTTCTTTCGTATGCAATAAAAACGAAAGGTAAAAATATCTTACACTATCTAGGATTAGTCTTGGCAATATAAGAAAGAAATACGTCCGCATCTTTTCTTATTAAGATCAATTATTGAAAAACAAATTGGCCCTGTACCGCTTTCGTTGAAACGGTAACCGTCACATCAGATTATGGTTTCGTTCCGGTTCGGGCACAATATGAAGAATTCGGTTTCGGTTTTGTATTGGTTCGCTCAAAAATAACGTTTTTTATCCGGTTTTCGGTTCGGGTTCGGGTTTGTTTCGACACCCTGATTGCCTTTGTAGTAACATCCTACGGTTATCTTATTTACAACTTGGCTTCATCTGGTATTAGAACTCCCATTTGCATAGGGTCATCCTAGGCTCCCCATTGGACATTCTTAGCAGGTTTACGTGGCCAGTAGACCCAGAATATAAATATAAGGTATGTTAAAGTGCACCTTTCTTTACCTCTATGATCCGTTATAATAATCAGGGTGCCGACATTTCTACTTTTGTCAGAGAAAATTCAGATCTGTAATGCTCATATGGTTTTTTTTGCCAGTGAAATGAATGTTAGTTTTATATGTAACATTTTAAAATGTTACATATTGCCTTCTATGGTACATATAACCTAATATGGTCTTATATGGCAGGTATCCGCCAGATATAACCATAAAAGGTTATACATGGTCTTTTTTAATATACAAATATGCCAGCTATAAATATACAAGGTTATTTCTGTCAGATTTTACCCCATAAGGTGATATGCGCCAAATTCGTTATATGCCCCCCCCCCCCCCCCCCACCCCCATATCTGGAAATTCTCGATATAAAATGTTTTTACGAGAAATTCCTGGTCCTGCGGACAAAGGATGCCGGGTGCCAAAGCTCTCTGCCAGAGCGGCTATAAAAATTAGGTATTTACAGTCCCCTGTAACGCTGAATTAGAGAGCAGCTCTTGAGGAGGATGAGGGGAAGAAACTTAGAGGAGGGTATGCCCCTCCTCCTCATCTGTACCCTCCTCTCCTTCTCCTCTCCTACTTAGCGGGAAAATTCCCGCTAAATAGGAGAAAATTCCCGACTAAACTTAGTCGGGAATTTTTTCCGCTGAATTAAGCGGAGAAATATTTCCGCTAAACTTAGAGGAGAAATTTTTCTGCTAAATTTAACGGGGAATTTTTTAGCGAAACTTAGTGGGAAAGTTTTCCGCTAAATTTAGCGGGTAGAATTTTCCGCTAAATTTAGCGGAAAATATTTTCTGCTATAGTTTTTCGCAAGTATTCCAAATATTGTAATATTTGGAGAACTCGCCTCCGATTTCTATTGGTGGCACGTTCAGGGCCGCACTTCTCGCGTCGCCGCGCTGGTGGATGACATATTGCGGGGCAACAAACGTACTCAATGAGTTGAAAAACGTCATCCTCTGAACACAGGACGCACCCTAAGTCAGATACCCAGCACTTTGGAGCACCCAACTAGCACACCCAACGCGGGAGCGGCGCCCAGAAAAGCACTTTCGCCAACATTTCGAACCAGTCAGCATGGCCGCGGAACCTGACGCTCGCTAGATGGCGCTACAGTATTCGAAATGGCGCTACCCACGATAAAACGGTCTACCGTTTTATCGTGGAACGATCGAAGGCAGCTCACTCCGGCTTGAAGGAGTTTATAAACGTTTTATCTGAGGATCCCGTGTCGACGAGTGTGTCTTTTGTTGAGTAATGAAAACAGCGAAGTCGAGATGGTCCTATTGCTGGAGTGAGTCGACCAGTGATTCAACGATTCGATATCAATGCATGAACATAATTCAACTTTGAGCAACCAAAATTCAAGGTTTCTTTCCAGCTACATTACGTACTAATTTTGAAAATAAGAAGAATCTCGTCGCGTTGTGACGGTCAACATAGGTTCACGGCTCTCTGGTATCGCGCTTGAGATCGCGATTAAGAAAAACCGATGGAACTAACTTTTCAACAACTTCCAGCCACACCCGGCGGCGGAAGTGAGCCTTCAATTAAGTGCTGTAGATGATAAAATACAGTCAGTGTCAACACTTCAAAATATAAATATTAAGCTAAATTCAGTTACAAAAGTTACAAGCAGAAACAGCACTTATCACAAGAAAACTTTTCACTTTATAACGACATAAACTACACTTTGGCATTATTCGTGCACCTGTAACCGAGCAATGGAGTCCCGATGACCGGAGCGCTGTCGCCATCTGAGCCCGTGGCTTAATTAAGTTTGGGAGTTTAAAAGAGACAAGAAAAACTAGCGAACGAAGTTCGGGTAATGCGTACACCAAACACCGGCGAAGCCCCTCATCCGAGACTTCCACTCTTTCTAACGCACCAGCAAGAAGGATAGCGCCGGTAGTCCTTTCCCCTCTTCTCTCTCGCCCTCCTTCGGTAAAACGGTCTATAGGGGACAGTGATGGCTGCGCCACTGTGTTGCTTTGAAAAGCTTTGTCCAAAATGTCGGGCGAAAACATCGGAAGTGCATAGTCATGGAATGTCAAGGACAGTACCATTACTGGCGGCGCTGCAAAAGCGAAAACCGATCGCAACCGTAGCCCGGTGGCGTAAAGGACTGCGGGCGCCAGTTTTTCTTTTTGTCTTTCTAAGGAGTGGCTTCAAGTTCAACAGGGAGGAGAAGTAATAAAAACGTAAACAGCGAGACAGAAATGACTGTGACGCTAGACTGTTGTAAAGTGGGATGCTGAGTTACGAGTTTTTGATTTTGCTTGAGTTTTGGAACAAGGTATTAATTTCCAAAATTTCGTTTAAAAAAGCTGCAAAATTGAAAAATGAACTTTCATGATGCTGCTTTAGACATAAAATTGCTCCAAGATTTTTTTATGATAAAAGAAAAACGCTGATAGGCGAGTCACTTGACCAAGTGCGTCGTATCTGCGAAGAGTGGGGCTTTTAAGCTTAAAGGCGTCCGAGACGACAAAAAAAAACAACATAAAAGCAAGTGAATAAGAAAAAATTAAAAGGAGATGGCTTAACTACTAAGCGGAAAACGAAGTGGGCCCTGAAATGTATACTCGACCAGTGGCATAGCCAGGAATAATCTTCGGAAGGGTTGGGATTTCTATGACCGGGGGAAAAAGGGTGGAGGGGGTTTACTCCCAAACCACGTCCCTGCCTACGCCACAGCATTCGAGCTTCCTCAATAAGAAATCGACGAGAGGTTCACTCGCCCATTTACGTATCTGGCTCGTTGCTCGTATCTCGCGGCGGGAGAGGGAATTGTGAAATTAAAAACAGTGCGAAGACGGACGAAAGATGAATAGACGCACACAGCCAGAGCGCTGACTTACAACTGTTATTTTATGGAAGGACACAAAAGATCGTTGTGATACTCAAGACATTCACAAACATACATTGTCATCTATTTTGAGCGTGTGTCGAATTCCCAAAGAAACTCTACTTACTTGTTATAAAAAGCTATAAACGGCACACTGACACAACTTCCAACCTCGCACCATGATATAAAATACGCCTCTAAACTTTCTCTTGTAATGTTTGTTCTCTGCGTACCTTGCATCGTCGTTCTTCCTAAATTGTACTGCAGCCTCACCTAGCACGATGAATTGCCAGATTTCCCCTTGGTAACAAATTAGCAAATCGGACGCGTTGTGTAAGTTTATCACCTCTCCCGATTTGTCCGGTATATACCACTTTGAACGTCAATAGTACCTGGAACACGATACCCACTTGGCACTTGACGAACCTATTTGTCTTTCGGTGGTTTATTTCACATGCCTCACCATACTGCCTTCCTTTATCAACTTGTACACAAACACATCCCAAATTGAAAAGTGCCGAGACCATTACTGGAACGTCATGTCTCGTTCCAGCTTTCTTAAGTCTGTGTGCCACCTTACGTATATAAGGTAACACCACATGGGGGGCCTTGTTGTAGGCTTTTTGCTAACGTGTTCCCCCGGATGCAGCAGTCATTTCAATAGGCTTTCCACCACCCCCACCAGAAAGTTTCGTAGATAACCACTTTTCAACTAAACTATCTACCAGAGTGCCGAATTTTGTCACCATTTTATATTCGCACGACTTTGATAGTGCTGCCCGTAGGCAGCTTCCAACTATACCTCTCTTCATCATTTTTGAGTGACTGAAATCATATGGTATTACTTCTTTTTTACTTCTGGGGCAGTAAGACCGATACACATGTTCTCTCTGTAACTCAAGCTTTAGCTCCAAAAACTTTATGCCGCCTTCCACTGTGTCTTTTTTTGTGAACTTCAGCCCACATGATAGTAATGTTTTAGCATTTTTTGTAACCACCACCTTCCGACCGCGTTCGGAACTCCCCGTAAATAAGATTAAATAAGAATCCACGTAAAGAAAAGCACGGATTACTTTTCCACCAAGACTGCTGTAGATTCCCCTATCATATTTTGCTAAATCAACTGCACTCAATATTGCCGCCACACTCGATCCTATTCACACTCCCTGTTTATATACAAACTGTTCCCCCTAAATACAACAAAACTTGAATGCAAATAAAAGCAAAACAGTCACTAGAAGCTTTTTTACATTTACTCCACCAGCATTTTGAAAGGCAATCATTCCGTAAAACTCTTTCACTGCCTCCAGCAAATCTATATGTCGTATCCCATAGTGGAGGTCCTCAACATCAAGTTGTACCGCATCGCTCACCCCTGAGTTGTGTTACTTCAAAATTTCTGGACATCTCATTTAACTGGTCGCAATAAACGGGTCCTCGAGATCCAGATACATAAAGAACCTCTCTAGCGAGGGTCCCCCGGTTTCTCTATTCGACAGGGACGGCAGAACTGCTCGTGATCATAGCTCGCGAACAGCCATTAGAGTTTTTTAGAATAACGTGCGCAATTTTAACGCGAGCTGGCGCTAAATTTAGCGCTTGCATTAGCGTATGCGACGCAAGAGCGTTTTAGAATAGCGTTTCTTCCCCGCGACGCAAAAGCCCAAGCATTTCACCCTTGCAACGCCACCAAGATACAGTCACGATTTTTATTTCACGCACGAAATGCTGAAACTTGAGAAAAAACAAGATCTAAGAGCTCAGCTCTTAGGCGCCCGTTTCCGGCTTGAGCGGCGTCGGCGTCGCCGTCGCCGTTGGCGTAGCCGTGCGGTGCATGATGGGTAAATTTTCCCGCTAAATTTAGCAGAAAATTTTCCCTGGTACATTTAGTGGAAAAATTTCGCTACTAAATCTAGCGGAAAATTTTCCCCGCTAAATCTAGTAGAAAACTTCACGCTCTAAATTTAAGAAAAAAAGTTCCCCACTAAATATAGCGGAAAATTTTCTCCGCTACATCTAGCGGAAAAATGTTCCTATTAAGTTTAACGGAGAATTTTTCCCGCCAAATTTAGCGAAAAATGTTTCCCTAATTTTGGAGGCGAGCAGAAGTGGAGGAGGGGCATAGCCTCCTCTCCGTACCTTCGCTTCCTCCTCCTCAAGAGCTGCGCTCTAATTCGGCGTTATAGGAAGTTGCAAACGGCTTTCAATTCTAGAGCGCAGCTCTTAGGCGCCCGTTTCCGGGTTGAGCGGCGTCGCCGTCGCCGTCGCCACCGGCGTAACCGCGGCGTGCACTATGGGTAAATTTCCCCGCTAAATTTAGCGAGAAAATTTCCACAGTAAATCTAGCGGAAAATTTTTCCCGCTACATCTAGCGGAAAACTTTCTCTGGGGGTTCACGTGACCGGGGGGGGGGGGGGTGACGTGACCCCCTCCCCCTCCCCCCCGAGGTCCCGTGACACCCCCAAGGTCACGTGACCCCCCCCCCCCCTCTGTACCCTTCCCTACTCCTCCTCAAGAGCTGCGCTCTAATTCGGCGTTACAGGGAGTTGTAAACGGCTTTCACTTTTTTTGGTTCGGAGTAATATTTTACATTTGTTTAAACGTGAGAATGCGGCGCGAGTGGTCGACCGGTCGTGTCCGCGTGCGTCGCCTCGGCAAGAGTCTACGACCTTCGCCGATAAATGTTCGCTCTTCGCAAGCATCGAGTTGCCGGCCCAAACCGAATGCAATGTCGTCCCGTATTGAAAATCGCAGTCGTGAGGATGCCCCCGACGTCGCGCTCACGCCGCCGCCATAGTGGCCGCAGCCATGTTCTTGGGGGCCGCCATTTTTTAACTGTGCTCGTCTTGGCTTTAGCCAACTTCTCATCACGAATTCTCCTTGGAGAAGCTCAAAGACCCTTTGCGTACGCAAGCAATTTCCAAGAAATAGCGTGCTCTGAAATAGCGCACGCAAAGGGCAAAACGTGGTTAGCGTTCGGCGGATGCGCAGTGGTGACGACGGTATTCTTTCCGTACGCAAAGCTTTAGCGTGCGCTATTGTAAAAGTCCGTACTGCCCAATGTATATGTCTCTACAAAAGACACTATGGACTGTTTTAATGTAGTGCTCCGGCCCGTAAAGAATGGAATCTTTTCGCTTCACTAGTTTTCCAGTGCTAAGAATGCGTGACGCAGTGAACAGACGAGTAAGCGTGTAGGCATCCCTTCAAACTGGAAAGGATAAAAATAGCAAAGCGACGGCGTGTAAAAATAAAGGAAATAAATGTCTTGGTAAACTTTGTAACTAAAAAAACAAAAAACGCTACTCGCTTTTTGTTCTTCAGAGCATTTTATTCGGAAGGACTGGCGGCTAATTCGAAGTGTTCCCTGTCATCAAAGGTCGAGACATTGAGAGCACCCCCCTCCCCCTATGCATTTCGTACGCTTAATATTACTTTTACACTTTTTGCGTTATACTAGCAAGCTTTCATTCATTGATTATATACCGTTTTTAGTTTATGATTTGTTAATAAAAAAAAACGCCACACTTGACGCCCGTGCGGATAATTTGCCTGCTGTTGATTGCCATAGATGTTAGCGTGTTGGAAATACGTTCATAAGCAATAGCCAATAGATAATATTAAAGCTTAATTTTATCATATTGTTTGAATAAAGGCTCCCAAAAACTCTACAATTACAAAGATGTGTAATTTAACACTGATGTGTTTTATTGAAAGCTATATTTTTGGTATATACAAACTGTAATATAATTATCAAGATTAAACTCCATAAAAATTACGTGTAATCTTTATGGAGTTTAATGTGTAATCTTCCATCCCTTGCGCGCTGCCTTCAAAAAGTTATTTTTGCTATATGACCTCGTTGCACTTTGGGTTTTTCAAAACAAAGCACGTTTCTTAATTTATGCGTTTCGTGGAAGCATTAAAATCTCGCCACTCGTAATTATATTTTGAAAAATCTGGATTTCTTTTTTAATTATTTTTTTGGGAGTGGTGCATATGCAACAAGTCATCTAAGGTGCCATTAACTCATTAAGAAGCCCGACGTTCATTAGTTTACATAAAAATCGTGTTAGTGAGAAAAGACAGCCAAGAATACGCAAAAGGTCATACATTGAACAAAATGGAAACTGCACAAAAACCAACACAAGGGCAAATAGAAGACACAGACAGATGTAGGACAGACGGCCAGATATGTAAACGCCCGGACCCGTGAGCAATACCTTCTTTACGGAGCGATGCATCGGGACATCTCGCTGCGCATTGTAATTGATGCGGCTGTACTCTGCAGTTAAATAATATTCAAATATTGGCCGAACATCATAATAAGACCGCTGGAGAAAATAATGAGGCTTTTTTTGTTAGACATTATGAACCTGATGTTTGTGTCAGCCTAGCAAACTCAATCGCCCTTTGTGATGATAAATCATCAAGTATTAATCATGCTAACACGTTAATCTGACTGTGACTGTGATCGGGACTGTGACTGCGACTGACTGTGATGAAAATATTAACTGTAAAGTTTCTTTTTTACCTCTTTATGCCTGTGACAGTCACTCTCATTGTGACTGTCACTGTGATGGAAAAACTTTTTCTGTATAGTTCTGTTCTCTCTTTCTGACTGTGACTGACTCTCACAGTGACTGTGAATCTTACTGGGATGGAAATATGGCCCTGAGTAGTTTTTTGTTTCTTCTTTTTCGTGTAAGTCTATTTTGCTCAGAGATAATACGACATTCGTTAGTCAGTGTTGGTGTGTCTGTGTTTTCTACTTGTGACTGTGTTCATTTTTGCACTGTTTTTATTTCTCTGATCTTGCACCAACTCGCCATATTCATATCATACTAGTGTAGTTAATTCAGCGCCCATTTACTCAACAAACTCAGTATTTGATTGTTGCCTCTTGGGTGCACGAAAGACCTTGTTTTAGCATTGGAAGGAGCACTGAACTCTAAGAAAGCATTTTGCAGTGCCTAGATACGACACATATATAACAAAATCAAGTTCTCCGAGGCAATTTTTTTTTTTTTTACTAATTTATTGCGCGGTGAGAATAATTTTGCGTGAGGAGTGAAACCGAAGTAAGGTTCGGTTTCCTTCCTGATTTGAAAGTGCCCCACGAAATAAATATCATCATGAACACTTATGCTTTCAACAGATAAAGGTAATACTTCCGCTCAATACCGCGGCTTGCTCGTAGAAGCAGGAATAATTTATGTCACTCAATAAAGCCAGCGGACCACGCAAGCTCAGCACCTGGTATACCATCACGCATCTCCGACCTTCACTATATCCGCCATTTTGAAAATCTAGTTGCGCCACCTATAGACCTTTCCAATGGTCGCCTCTGTGCACTGACACCTGTTTACTTGGCTGTGGAAGGCGTTCTGAGCGTGCGCAGTAGCTCTCTTCATCGAAATATGGGCTCCGCGCATGCGTACACAGCCTAGTGACTCACTTTTTTCGCCTGAGTGATGAGCGCAGGAAAGGTTTATAGACAGTTGGAGTCACGATTCCAAGTTTGGCTTCCTCCGGAATATTGACGGACTGTGATACGGTACCGATAAGAATAATTTAGAAAAAAAATGCTTCAATTCCTGAGAATTCTAAGCTCTGACGTCAACGCAGATATTTCGCATGAAGAGATTTTAGCCTGCAGATTTCTGCTGTCAAAGTGGGCTGATCTGGAAGTATCAAGACCCGAAGGACTCTCTTGCTTTATTGTCTGGGGTGAAAGCGTCTTCCCCATTCTTCTCGTCTCCCTTCAGATGCTGCTAACCTTGTGTTTGTCTTACTTTGTCTTCGTCCTTGTTTTCGGCACTTTTATACCTGTTAAGACCATGAACCAACTGGTCCAAAGAACCACCTTGCTTCCAACTATATCATTTTTTACCCCTGGTTGTGAGAGGTCGTTCAGCAACTTGAAATTAATAATTTCATACTTGCAAGCTTAATGCGCCAGCACAGACTTGGTGGTCCAGGTGTGTTGAAAAGAAACTGAGCAAATTGACTTTGATGTGGTTGTATATCAATTCGCAAAAGCGAAATTAATAAAATTTTTGTTGCAGTTGTCGTGCAGTGCGATGATGCCTTAATTGTTGTTTTGACACGATAGGCGTTTAGGAATTCGTGACGCAGAGAATCCGGAGTCGACGTCGGCGTCGGTGTCGGCGTCGGTGTCGGCGTCGGCTTCGGTGGCACAAAGAAAAAACCCATAATGAAACGCGCGTAGCCATGTGCGACGTCACCCGTGGCTGCGCGCGTTGCATTATCGAATTTAAGCGCTAAATTTCACATTAAAATGTTTCCGCCAAATTTAGCGAACAATTGTTTCGTCAAGCATAGTGGAAAATTTTCCCGCCAAATTTAGCGGAAACTTTTCACGCCAAGTCTAGCGGAAAAGTTTCCCACCAAATTTAGTGGAAACTTTTCCCGCCAAAATCAGCAGGTCGATAAGGTCATTACGCCATGTGACACATGACTGTACCGACTAAACCACGCAAACACGCTTGCACAACTCGCCAACGAGCACGCGTTTATATGAGAAGGCTCTGGCGAACGGGACCCGAAAAAGCTATCTCGTTCCACTCTTAAAGGCGATGTTTAATCGTGCCCCAAGTTTTTATACATGTTCAGTGAACAATCAAAGGTGGCAAACACAGCTCAGACTCATAAACAGCACTTTTCTGTTGATAGCATGTTTATAACTTTATCGAAGCGTATTCGCGATTTATCAAACTATTAACATGCCCACATTGTTTTCTAGAATGGAAAGTTGGGCGAGTTGGTAGAGAAAACACATTGTTTTCTCTTCTGTGTGATTCGAATAATTTAGAACCAATGCAGTTTTAGAGCGGAGCTCCTAGGCGCCCGTTTCCACGTATAGCGGTGTCGCCGTCGCCACCGCAGTGGGCGTAACCGCGCGCGTTGCATTATGGGACGTCAAGGACCTATACACCAATTCAATTCGCCGCTAAATTTAGCGAAGAAACTGAATCGATGACAGGAGCAAAATCGAAAGAGGAAGCAAAATGGCATGAATGACCCCAGAACAGTGCTGATGCTGATGAGGTGGCGCAGATATATCGTGGCCAGTATGATGGTGAAACAGAAATAGGTAAACATAGAGCTGCTGTCGCTGTGACAAGTTAAGCTGTAGCATAAATGCAATCTGATTTTCGTCAAGGACTTAGATTTCAGTTCAGGGTGTCGTTACAATGCGCTGTGTTTGGTATTAATGTAAGTCTTCGTGCACATGCCTAAAAACAGAAAGGTAAAGAGCGTTCTGCTCATGAAGTTCTCAAAAAGATTGTCGGTGGTGACATCTCCGACAACGGCCTTTCTGATTACGAATATGAAGATTCAGAGCCCGCAGCTAAGATAAACAGTTCCCATAAAAATAGTGATTGTCCACTGTATTGTTATTTGTTCGTGACAATTTAGTGGCCAAATGATTTCTGGAAGTTCTTGACGATCCCGAGCCTGCAACGTCGACCTCAGCTGTGCCTACAGTCGAGGAAGAGCCTCCGACAGCTCCCAAAAGGCGTCACCAGGGCCGGCGTGGTATAACAGCGTCTCAGCTGAGACTGGGTGAAAGAAAGCACTGCAAAGGCTGGGGTGCACGCGAGCATCTTGAAACGTGGTTTGAGTCCCGCTCAGCTCGTGCACTGGCTTTATCAGTGCTTTATTTTACCCAGCCTCACCTAAGACGCTGCTTTTAGCAAGCCGGCCCCGAAGTGACTCACGCGAGATTTTACTTAAGGTGATAAAGAGCGCACGTATTGGATGAAGGGTGGCTCAACACCCTGAGAACTTCCAGCGTCCTTTATGGTGTACATTTCAGATGAGTTCTGGGAGCAGCTGTCAAATTTTACGAACATCTACTCTCTGCAGACGATCGGGTATTAGTTTGGCACGACACGTCAAGAAATGAAGGTGTTCTTTGGAATCCTCGTGGTCATGGGCGCCTTAAAATATCCCAGAATCGAGATTTATTGGCAAGTTTGGACGATAATTCTTGTGGTGGCAAACTCTATAACAGTCAATCGGTTTTTCTTTTTCTTTTTTTTTAGAGCAAGGTCAGCACCGCCTATAAAACGCTCGAACAGCCAGACTTCCCCAAGGAATTCGGTCAAGTTCCGGAAAGCCCGCCCGACCCGCGAAGCTGTTCGCCTTCGCTGTCTTTACATTGAGCAAACCGAAGAGAATGCCCAACATTCTCGTATCGCCAAGAGAAGACTGGGACTTTTCTCGACACTGCGGGCTGTTACCGATTTTATATTGCGTAGCAGCGAAATGCTGACTGCAAGAGGAAACCTGCAAGAACATCGTTTCGAACCCCGCACGTGTTGGGGGTTTTCTGGTCTGCCATATCCGCGAGATCGGAGCCGCGCTGACACGGCAGGAGGCAACAAACGCGAACGCCGAGTGCATTTGGTCGGCAGGAAGAGAATGTTTCGCAAAAAGTGGACGAGACATAAAAGGAGTAAAAGTTATATGAACACCCAGATACTTCTACAAAGACGCAAGGTCAAGGTAGGTATCGTCTTGAAAGTAAAAGGCGCCTGAAGTATTAAGACAAGACCCGCGCATGTATTTGCATATACTTGTATTTAGTTTCATGCACGACATGTTGCACCACTCAAAAATGCAGTTAATGTGAGACTCGAGCAGAAAGGTGTTAGAGTCGTTATTTTGACAATAAATTACTCAGCTCTCGGCGAAATTGTTGATGGATGAACCTAGATTTTTAGGCAAGTCATTAAAAGATATTAGACATGCAATGGGCCCAAAACTGAGCAGAAAAAACGTAGAGCGTTTGAGAATGGCCGTAATTTTCAGTAAAGAGCTGAGTTGGCTCGTAAGTAATTAACGCACCCTTGTGACAATGTTTGGATCTAAATAAAGTTTACCTATAGTTATTAAAAAATGAGGCATTTGGTGACAGTGAAAAACCTCTGGAAAAGTCGAGGAACCTGCAATCTGCCTAAAAGCAAAAAGTATCATAGCAACAATTCCTGAAGCTATGCTGAGCGGAATTAGATAATAAATTTGACTAACAAAATTGTTGTAACGTGAGTATACGTCATGTTCTGGAATTTTACATGGCATGATAGAAAGTGAGATGGAACAATCGTTATTCGGTTGATGTTTATAACATGATTTCTGCAGAACAATCATTTTCCCAATCTTCCAATCATCTGAAACTAAGATTATAGTTCCACAGACTGCGCGAAACGCCAACTAAATAGAGACTGCCCAAAAACGTAATTTCAATAAAACTATACACCTTGGTATCTTAAAAAAAAATATTTACTTAGTGTTATCTTCGTCAGAGGACGAAGACACCTTAAAGTTATCATCTAAATTTGCTGTGTCCACTGCATTAAATTTAACTAAATTTGACTTCTCATTTTAGCTCTCACGAGCTTGCAAAAAAAAAATACAATTATAAAGGAAGAACTTAGGTTCATCTCAACTATTGTGGCGCTGCCTGAAGACCCTACTATTCATCCTACAAAATCAAAGATGGTTCACAAAAATGTACAGCCTGTACTTTTAAAATAAAGATGTAGCACAAACATACACGAAGGAAGTAAGTATTATTTTGAAGCAAAGTATGTATGGCGAATTGCTAGGCAATAGTGTTCCATACGCAAAGCATTCTAGCATCAGACACGTTTAGCGATACTCTGAGTTTCACTTGTGCAGCTCAATTGCCTTGATAGTTGTTCCTAGAATGAAGCAATACTACCGCTATTCGGGCTTATAAACCTGGCCATCTTTCAGAGCCGGCCATACTCTCGAGCTGCTCTTCATTAGCACGCGCAGTTGGTCGAGCTCCTCCTCGCCTACCTCACTCGTTTTCGCCTACCACTCTAGTCTTGTGGCCTCCCCTGGTCAACCAATCAGCATCGAGCTTCGCGGCCACGCTTATCAGGTTTTACTTATTAGGCTTCATTATATGCTAAGCAACTAGTTAAAGAACGTTTGACGTTAAAATAGAATGACAAATGTCAGCTAGACCTCATGTACTGTATACAAAACTACATTTGATTGTGGAGTTAGGCACATAAATCTTACAAAACGCTGCATCAGTGACCGGCTCAATGAATATAAACATTACCTAAAAAAAGGATCCTTATCCGAACGTTTCGAAGCAATCGATTGAACGTAATAACTGTATGTATCTATAGAACTCTGCTGATATAACGAAAGTTTATGTCTCATGGTTTTGTAACCTAGAGGCTGTTGCGAAGTAATTCTATTCCTTGGGTTTTAAGCTCAATGAAATTCCAAGTCGTTTCTTTTATCACAATTACCCGGAGATTGGTGGGTTACTTATTTGTGTTACCTGGCCCTGGTAGGTAAGAGGCTAAGTACAATATATAGCAAAAAATAATAATAGAATGTATTCCTTTTGTACAGCAGTCGTAAGCAAAAACGCACCCCTGCATAAAGTTTGTATCTGTATATCCGTATTTCGTGTGAGTCTAATAGAGCTCCCTACTGTCTAATAAAATTTTATGTTAATCACGATTTCTGTGTGTTCGTGTTGTCCCTTATAAAATCAGTTAAACAATAAATATTTAATTTAGTACTTGCAACTCCACTCGTAACGCCTGTGGGGTTCTTCACGGAAGTCCCTCAACTAATAATCGCCGCCCGATCGGTATGCGTTCCGCCCGTCACCCAGGGAGTTACACACTGCAACGATAAGACAGCGAATAGGTTTACTGTACCTCCCGGTTGCCCATCGTCGAGAGCCGGCAGTCCGGGCACGCCGACCCTTGTTGTCGCCCGTAGACCAGAGCTCACAGTTGGAGTCCGTGTCCACTCCTGAGGATCGTCCTTCACACGCCAGCGCTGCGTAGGCTGGCTGTCCCGGGCTACCAGTGCCCGAGTCTCGCTGCGGAGCCATCCCGGGATCGTCGTAGCCCAGGTCATATGGCCAGGGCTCGCCGTTTCCACCGGTCCGGACTTAGAACCTCGCTGTTAAACCGTTCCGGGGTTCGCCATGGGCCAGGCCAAACAGCCCGGCTCCGACGTTCTTGCCCAGCTTCAGCCTTGCTCAGCTCGCACTGTCTCGCGCCAGCTCGTGACTTCTGCGCCGGCCGTCTGTCACGTGCCCTCTGCCTCGTCTTTGACCCTCGGCTCCCACACGCCAAAACGTAATGCATAATTAGTCTCTCTAACAAAAATTTGGCGTAAACAATTATGGTAGTTCACATTTATTTTGCAAATATAACATTACTGCAGCACCACCGGATAATATTAACTGGCCTTGACACCTCAAAAAGCCCTGCCTTTAATTCCATAGAACGCACAGGTACTTCCGTGCAGCCATAAAATTTCCTCACTAATAAAACCATTCTGTCTCTCGAATTTTCCTCCTTAATTTTAAAAACCAGTGTCTCGCTAGCTTTGAGCTTAGTTCGAACTTTTGGTAAAGTGCTACGATGGATACAACGGCTGAATACTAAATAATCAGGAACTTCCAAAACGCATTAGTCAATTCTTTTGAAGCGCCTTTTCGACTTGTAAGACGAAAACTAGAGAGAGCAATCAAATAGCACAAACGATTCCTTAACAAAATACCACTTTAAAGCAAAACCTAGGAGTACAGACTTTCACTGAAGGCAACATTAACTGAAATGCTTATACTTCATAGCCGTACAAACCGTTATGGTTCAAAGTGATATGTCCAACCATAGGGTTATTACAATGTACGCTAGAGGTTCAACTGGCGCTAGTGTCTATGCGACTTTCGGGAGGCAAATTGAAGCAGACAGCAACCAGTCTACTTTTGCAGTGCTCCTGTGCATTCCTATGGGGAAACACGCACACAATTTGTTTCTTCGCCGGAAAATAACATAAATAACTTGTGTTATTTCGGTTGTACTGTATAGTGTGTACCTTTATTAACATTATGAAAGTGTAAATGCTTTAGTTACGGCATTTTTCTTTACCACTGAACGATGTCAAAATTCGGTGTATTTCAGGCCCAAACCTCTGTACCATGACAGGTATGTAAAAACGAGCGGCGATTCCAAGCGAAATAACGATCGGAAGGAATGTAGAGTGTGTTCAAGGTTAGCTAGCATTCTGGTGCCGCTCATATATCGCTAATATGCCCGTCGTGTCATTATATGAAAATGACTCCGTCGTGCGCATCTTTACGATCGGTTAAAAAAACATTCGAACGTAAAAAATAAAGTACGTGGGCTACAAAAGGTGTGTATTTTTATTATTTTCTATGTCAAGCAGTTTTTACCGGGCACCTGTTTTCTGGCTTCTCCCTTCTTCTGCAAAGATTTGGAGCGTGCGGGTGATGATTGGAACCCAGAACAAGCATCTTCGCACATATTCATGAGCAGAAAGAATAAAACTAGCAGTACTTATTTATTGGAAATCAGACTATATTACGTGGCTTTCAATTTATTTTGATCGTCTGCATGCACAAGGAGTCACTTATTCAGTGTTACTGCGTAGTTCTTACCGTCTCTCATAGTTTCCCAGATGTCTTTCGTTCGTTTGGCACGTATATCCCCCAAGCTAGAAATCGCCGATGCCGTGTTCGCGCTAACAGTGTCCGACAGTGCACATAAATATAGGTACGAAGCAGTTTTAGCACCGCTTTTCATGCCACGAATTTAAAATAAAAACGCCGTAACTGACCAATTATTCCGTCAGCGTGACTGAGAAATGTTCTAATGTGCCCAGTGCGTACGAATTACTCGTGATATTTGCTCTTATACTCGAGCGCAGAGAGCAAATGCACTCACTTTTTCCCATAGAAATGTATTACCGGAAGTCAATTTCGGACTGGTTGCTGTCTGCTTCAATTTGCAGCAGCACACTAGCGCCAGTTGAACCTCTAGCGTACATTATAATAACTCTATGTGTCCAACGACCCGTACATCGCCGACCGGGAACCGGAACTAGAGAGTGAACGACGACAATGCGTCGACGCTTCAACAAAAGCCACATTAAAGCACTGAGGACCTTTAGCTACTTTCGAACCAGTCAAGTGTTTTCTCTTTGATGCCACTCAAAAGTTTTTGCTTCGACAAGACTTTTGGGTGCTTATTCTTTAGGCATTCTTGAAAAGTTCCGTAAGTCGCAGCTAGAGAAGAAAATACACGCTTTTTTGTTAATTTTCTAGCTCTTTTTCTTTTTGTTAAGCAGTACATCTTTTGAGATGTTTAATTTATTTGCTCTTAAACATTTTTGCTCATCTTAAAATACTCGACGCAAGAAGATGAAGTAAATAAATAGCCCCCCCCCCCCTTAAATATTGAAACGGATCTTGATATAACGAGAAACCTTTGAAAAAAGGCGTTTCAAAAGTAAACAGATGATATGTGGAAATGTCGGAAAACAGTCCCATTCACGTTTACGTAGTTGGTTGTTCAAACAAATTAAAATAAACATTATGGCATTCGTAAGAATGTCTAAGAGGATGAGGCAAAGGACAACTAATGTCTTGTTAACACAACAGCTCGGGCTACTTGGTTTTCGATCGTACGACTTCACAGCGCATAGACGTCTCACAATACAGGGACTCGCACGATTACAGACACAGAAACGCTGGGTGTATATTTTGAGTCTGTAATCGAGTGCGTGCCCGTTTTGTGAGACGTTTAAGAGAGGTGAAGTCGTAAGCGACTGATGTCGCCTAACTAGGCCCAAAGAAAAAAAAAATCAAAATGTTGCTGCACATAAAAATCACCTAATATAAATATGCCGTATATTAATTAACCAAATAAAGCACACATATGCAATAACAGTTCCAATATGCAAGACTTGTTTCAATATTTTATTTGAAAATTAAAATATAATCTTAAATAGCGTTAAATGTATGCATTGTTTAGAAACAATAAATCATTGCCATTATTTCTGGGTTAGTTATATTTTCCATTCAAATGCAATTTTAATGTGCTCCGTGCAATTTTTTTTTTTTTTTTTTAAGATGACGTATTTTTTAGTCACGCTCGAAGGAACTACATATCCTTGATAGAGAATCCTGGAACAGCTTAAAGTGGGACACTAATTCTGCGCCCTGCGCCCATTCTCGCTGCATTCGGCGAGAAGAAAGACGACCAGAAGTTGGAGGGTCACCGCGCATAAGTGGGGAGAATACTGAACACTGGGAGCCTTTGGTCTTTCTTTTTTTGATCTCCTCATCCATGTAACTTTTTTATTTATTTTTTGTCAAACTTTAGCGTTTTATATCCAAACCGCTAGCGTTACATTATCACGTAGTTTCAGCTTCCTGTGATGCGCAGTTCATTTACGCGGGCCAAAAAACACGGTTCTCTTTTTCTGAAAAACACTTCACCCCGTATGCTTCTTTTACTTTTTTATGCCTTTTCTTTGTTTCGCCACATAATGGTCAAGGTACCAAATCTGAGCCAAAATGCAACGTATCAGCCAAACAACGCGTAGTAAAGCCTAATTTTGTCACCTGTTTGCAATTTAGGCCCAAAGCTGCCAGGTGAAAACCGAACCACCAAAAATGAGGCCTAAATCCATGTTCTCGTGAACTGAGGCTCAAAGAAGTTAGGTGAGAACCAAACATCGAGACAGTCTTTGGTATTTTAGGGCAAACTGCCAGACTATGGTCAAAACGATTAAATTAAGTCATATTTGGCTTCGTTCCGATTTCAGGACCCAAAATTGACAGACAAAAACCTAATTCTAGCCCAAAAGAAATGTGCCATTTGTAAATCGTTTTCTCACATAAATTGCCGATCATAATTTTTGATTAGATCAAGCATGATGAGACATATTTCTTCAATGCTTATTTTCGCAAACCTGCGGAATATGATCTCAGACGTACCAATTATACAAAACCAAACGTTAGAACTAACTATGGAACTCCAAATCTAGATTACCAAATTTCTAACCTACTAAATAAACACCCAAGCATTATACAAATAGAACAGCAGTGTAGAACAATTCGCACGTTCAAGAAAAAAGTCTGAACATATTTCGTTAAAGCTGATCGCCATCCTCAAATTATTGTAAGAGTATGTACCTTTTCTGAGTGCTTATTGCAAATATAGTTCCTTAATGATGTCCCTCTTGCAAAAGGTTATGAAGTGTTGTGATATGTTAATGTCAGAAATGCGTTGGATGATGGTGTTGATAATGACGATGTTAATGTTAATGAATGCAGTTTTTCTTGTTCTTGCTTCGCGATTTTTTTTGTTTTTTGTTTTGTTTGTTTCTAGTTCTTCGTTTTTACTGTGACGCACTGCTTACATTGATATTTTTATAAGAATAATTTTCATCTGAATGGTTCACAGATGTCTGTGTTTATTTTAATTTTCTTTTTTTTAATTCTTGTATGATGTTGTTGTTTACTGTGATAGTGGGAGGGGGAGGGGAGTATGGGGGGTGCCGGTGCCCACGTCGGAGGGCGTTTTGCCTTGATTTGCTGCAGCGCCCCAGACGCCTGCACGTCTGAAATAAACTATTCTATTTTGTAGGTAGGGTCGTGTTTTTTGTATAGATCTCACAAGCATAACATGTGACTTTGCCAACAACAAAAATTTAGAACGCACTATCGATGACTTTATTTACGACACACCGCTCACTTCCTTCTTTCCTCACCCGTCGATCACACCCGTCGGAGTCATTTTTGGCACCGATGAGCCCATTGCTCGAACGCCGGTTTACGCAGCCTTGGCAGAACAGGCATATTCGCAAATACTTAGTTTCAACCAATTCTAAGATATGTCACCGGTTACTAAAGTTGCGCATGCAATGAAGACCCAGTTGAACACAGACTATCGTGAAAACACTGCCTCCGCGTATAAAAAAGCAGCGCCATTGTGTATGCATGAACTCTCGCGAGATATGAAGTTGGAAGTGTATCACGTTAAACCTTTATACATGGCTCTTGCACCTGACGTCACTTCCAGACACGCTACCAACCAGCGTGCTCATAAACTACCGAATCCCACGTCATTTAGCCGAAACTACAGGTGACACGTTCTGCTATTCTCCTTATTCGCATGCACGCATGCATGGAAGAGATTCTTTATAGGCGTTTTTGGTGCTGATGAAACGCGGAAGCGATCAGACTGCTCAGTCAATACTCCAGAAGTACTATTCGGAACGGGTTTGGGACAATAATAAGTAAGAATTAAAACACTTAGGGACAAGGACAGACGGCACAATGCTTTCAACTCATAACGAAACATTTTTTTTATTTATTTATACTGTCAGCCCATAGGGTTGTTACAGGAGTGCAACAGTACACAAAATAGAACACTAGGTAATTCATATGAAGGCACATTTTGTTTTTGAAGACTACAACTCACGAAAGACAAGAGTACACTATTTTGGTAAATCACACTGAATAGACAACAAAAACAACATTTTTAAGTATAATATCTTCTCACTGCTAATATTTACAAGAGCGTCCGCTGCTGAGCGCGCAAGAACAACATCAAACAAAAGCAAATAAAAAAAGACAAGAACACATGAGCACATAATAAATGAAGTCACAAAAGTCCCAACTCATTCAAGTATCAAAAACATATAATCTAATATATGCATTGCCAGAGGAAAAGGTTCATTAATACTGGTTATACATTTTAAATATGCACGTTTCAAAAGAAGCTAAAGTGTCACTTAATACTATTTCTTCGGGGAGGTTGTTTCATTCTGATATAGTTCTTGGAAAGAAAGAATACTTATAGGTATCATTATTTTGTTTTTCTAAATTGATTTGACATCAATGATTTCTTCTTAGAGGCCTAGATACACGGGGCGTTGTATAATTACTTGTAATAAGGTTAAACATTAAATTTCTCAACAGAAATGGGAATTTTAAACGAGTTATTTTCTGGCAATTAGAAAGGAGTGGAAGACTTAGCTGTTTAAGCATTTTATTTACCGATTCGGTTATTCAATACTTCGACAGTACAAACCTAACAAAACAGACATTCTTTGCACCCTTTCCAATTTGCTTATTTGGTAACTTCTAAAAGGATCCCATATAACAGAAGCGTATTCTTAAGTTGGCCGTATTGACGTTTTGCATGCAGTTAATTATGTTTCAGGTGGAGCGTACTTAAGGTTGCGCTTAGGGAACCAAAGCTTTCTTTTGGCTGTGAAGCAGATGTTGTCGATGTGTGCGTTCCAGCTTAAATCGAAGGATATTGTGAAGCCCAGATATTTAAATTGAGAAACTTTAGTCAGAGGTCGCTTACCAAATTCGTAAACAAATAGAAGAACGTTTTTCTTTTTGTTAGCTATCACGGAAAAGACTGTCTTGTAACAATTAATTTTCATTTTCCATCGCTTACACCATTCTTGTACTTACTCTAAAGAGTAATTTAACTGTACTTGATCATGGTGACAAGAAACATTTGTATACAAAGAGAAGTCATCTGCGAACAACCGAACAGTAACATTAGGCCCTACTTTTTCTGTAATGTCCTTTATATAGCACAAAAATAATACGTGCCCCAATACAGACCCCTTGGGAACGCCGGAGGGTACACTTGCAATAGCTGAATTCTTTTTGTTCACTTGCACAAACTGTATTCGATTTGTGAGGTAGGCTTTGATCCACAAAACAATGCTTTCATTTACCCTCAGGATTTGTAATTTATAAACAAGTTCAAAATGAGGCACCCGATTAAAGGCTTTCGATAGATCTAAACATATCGCATCAATTTTCCCTCTATTATTAACAGCTTTGCGTGTAGAGTTTTAGCAAGCTGCGTTAAAGTCGACAGCGACTTTCGAAACCCATGTTGATTAGAAAAATAACGTTTGAAACTTCAAGAAACCAATACAGCTCTTTAGACACAATATGCTCAAGTATCTTACAACAAGCACACATCGGCGATATTGGCCTATAATTTTTAACTGAATGCTTATCTCCCGATTTGTGCTCTGGTATGACTCTCGCTGTCAGCCAGTCCGAAGGTAATTGATGCCGCTCTAAACTTTCACTGAAAATAACGAATAGATACTTGGACAGCCACTCCGCGTAACGGTTTACGATTGCGTTGGGAATTTCGTCTGGTCCCAGTGATTTTTTTGTGTCGATCTCTAGTAGTACAGCAAGAATACCCTGCTCAGAGATAACTAGATCTGGCATAGCCGAAAGCTGCGCGCCTCTTATCTCGTCAAAGCTTTCATGTGTTTTGTCACTACCTACAAAAACAGATTGAAAAAAGTATTGCACACGCTTGCCATTCACACAGGATCAGTAATCATACCGCCATTATCGGTGACATATTCCACACCCACCCGTGACGGCGCGAGATGACGCCAACATTCTTGGGGTGATGTCCTCATAAATGCAAGCATGGATTCTGAAAAAAAAAACATTTCTTTCGCTTCTTTTGGTTTACATTTTAGGGGACGCGATGGTTCTTGGATAGGAGTAGTGTCAGAAGATTTTTTTTTCTTGTGGTTGTGGGCTATCTTACGTTTGATTTGAATTATTTCTAGAGCAACCCACGGGCTTTGTCTTGCCACGCACTTACCCCTTTTCGGAAAAAAATCTATCCAGACAGTAGAAAACTATACTTTTAAATTGATTCCACAGTTAATTTAAGTCTTCCACTTCCTCCAGAGAAGGAAGTTTTAATTCTAAATGGTCGAGGATAGTAACGTCATCGGCTCTGTTAAAATCATACACTTCCGTGGTTAAGCACTTTGCGGTTTTGCACGTTGTTGTGACTCTGCAGGATAGCAACACCTACGTGTGATCTGACAGTCCGTCTTCAACGCTTACTTCATAATCTGTTAATTGTTCAGAGACAAAAACTAAGTCAAGTATAAAAATAGATGACCCAGTTATTCTAGTAGATTCTTGCACCACCTGCACCAGATCGTTACAGAAAGCGATGTCCAATAAAAGTTCGCCATTATTAATTTCGGTGGGTCCTGGTTTTAAGTCATCCCATTTAACTCCGGGTAGGCTAAAGTCCCCAGAAATTATCATCTTGGATTGATCGATCACATTTTGTTGTAGGTAATCATGAATAGCTTCCAGAAACGCCATTTGGGGAATCAGTAGGTCTATAGAATCCACCAATCACATAAGTATGCCCACAAAACGTCATTTTGCACTACAAGCTTTCAGTACCAGCGCAGTCGGCCATCAAAATGCACGCTATGTTATTCTTATAGATAAATGCAACTCCACCTCCACGGGATCCTGTCTTTCCTGATTATTTTGTAGAATAACAGAAGAAGCTCGGATTCACTTAATGGTCGTGCAGCCAAGTTTCAGTAGCTACGACAATATGGGGATTATATGTAAAATATCGGTACAGGGGGAGTAATCAAAAGGATTTATGTACAATATTTACATTTCGAAGGCGTTGAGGTCCGTTGAGGCGTTTCTTTGCGATCACGTCTTCATCCTCCTCTTCATTCCGTTCCGAAATTTCGCGATCAAGTATTTGTCATTTTCTTTGTCTTCAATGGAACAGATGTACGTTCATACAAATATTCTACACACTTCCGCCCCCGCAATGAGCATCTCTGCTTATTCATTAAGTGACTCTAATGAGTATAAAAGTTGTATAGGCCGTTGGATAACTTTGCCGTATGGCAGCCTTATCGAACAAGATCTCACCTTGCCGTCACGTCCAGGAAACGTTTGTGCTATTCGACCCATTTTCCAACATTGTCGGGGAAGTAAATGTTCATCTACTAACACAAAATCACCCTCTTTCAAAGAGCGTGACAGGACGGGACGAGAATGGTGGGCAGACCGGAGTTCGTTAAGGTATTCTCTTCGCCATCTATTCCAAAAGTGATCTGTCACCTTTTGTCTGTGCTTCCACCGCCTCTGAATGTCGAGGGAACTTGCACTTACAATGCTCGGAGGTTCGCTGCGGGGGAGTGAGGTAAGTCGCTTTCCAACGAGGAAGTGCGCTGGTGTGAGAGGGGATGGTTCTGAAACCTCTGAATATACGAAGGTCAACGGTCTGGAGTTAGGCACTGCTTCAATCTCCGTTAATATCGTGATCAACTCCTCGAATTTCAGGTAACTACGTCCTAAAACCTTTTTCAGTGAAGTTTTCACACAACGAACCATACGCTCCCAAAATCCCCCCCACCAAGCTGCCTTTTCTACTATAAAACGCCACTCAATTCGGAAAGACGCAAACATGGCTGTGACTTCCTCTCGACGTATGCAGTTCCACAGTTCTGACAGTTCACGATTTGCGCGGCGGAATGTCTGTGCGTTATCCGTCATTACCACACGGCAAACTCCTCTGCGAGAAATGAATCGTCTAAAAGCTAGAATAAATGTTTGGGTAGTCAAGTCACTTACAAGTTCGAGATGTACCGCTCGGGTTACAGCGCAGGTAATGATAAGAATGTAGCACTTGCTAACACTGCCACATTCTTTAGAGAAGAGGGGACCCGCGAAGTCCATGCCGGAGATTTCAAAGGGATCAGCTTGGTTCACCCTCATACTCGGTAGCGGTGCGGTTGTTTCGCTAGCTGGCTTGCATCGAAAGCGTTCGCAAGTTACACATTGCTTGATTATCCTTTTAGTAACTTGCCGTGCTCTTACTATCCAGTATTTTTCTCGGAGACTGGTTAAGGTGTCACAAAGACCAGCGTGCAGAATCCTCTCGTGAGTAGATCTTATTAATAGTTCCGTGAACTTATGTGCGCTGGGCAGAATGATGGGATGTTTTTCTTCTATTCTTTGCTGTGTCTTCTGTAGTCTTCCGCCCACTCGTATGATGTCACTGGAGTCGAGAATCGGTGTGAGAGAACTCAAAGGTGATGTTTTGTCAAGAGTCTTTCTTTCTTTGAGGGTAATGAGATCATGGGCGTATTCTTCACGTTGGCTTGTTTTATCAATGTGATTTCGGCTTCTTTTATTTCTACGGCAGTCAAGCCTCCCTGTCTCCTGGTCAATCTTTTGCAGTTGTGTACAAAACGAAGAATCCAGGCAGTTTCACGTAAAAGGCGATTAAGGTTGTTGTGAGTTTCTAGTGAAATAAGGGGTTCTACAATCAAGAGAGTCGTGCAAGGAACTGTTTGTTTTTCTTCTAAGGATATGTTATCCTCCATTAGCTCATCTTTCATCGACTGTTCAGGCCATTCTCGCGATGGGTTTTGTAACCAATGTGGTCCAGTCCACCATATCGCACTTGACGCAAGTGAAAGAGGAGTAACACCCCTAGTTAGGAGATCAGCTGGATTTTCGGTACCTGGACAATGTCTCCACTGTATAGGATTCGTTAGTTGTTGGATCTCTTCTACTCTGTTCGCAATGAAAGGTTTCCATTTTGACTTCGAACCCTTGATCCAGTGCAACGTGATATTTGAATCAGTCCACAGGAGGACGGCTTGTATGTGTATGTGTAGATTCTCGATAAGATAGCGTTGTAACCTAGCGGCTAACAAGGCCCCATAAGTTCTAGTCTTGGAAGTGTAAGATTCTTCATGGGCGCTACTCTGGATTTGGATGCGATCAGACCAGTCGTGACATGTTTCTCATTGTCGATCTTGAGGTACGCTGCCGTACCGTATGCCCTTGGACTTGCGTCTGAAAACACATGAAGTTCTACGACTGAACCATCGCCCTCGGTGTCTAGGTTTGAGTATCTCCGGGGTATCGTTAATTCGTGAATAGTTGACAAATGCGAGCACCAATCTACCCATTCTCTGGTGATGTCACCTGGAAGATCGTCGTCCCATCCTACTGCCTGTTCCCAGAGTCGTTGAAACAGCAACTTCACCCTCACGATCACCGGCGCGATCCATCCAAGAGGGTCAAATATTCTCGCTGAAGTCTGTAAAATGTTGCGTTTCGTTAGCTTCGCAAGGTTTACGACACCCAGAATGTTGTCAACGTTAATAGTAAGTTGATCGCTGGCCCTGTTCCAAAGAAGGCCTAGTATTTTCGTAAATTTCCCTGTAGAATCGTCTGGTGAAAATTGTGTTTCCTCTAATGATTCGCTCTTATCAAAGATTGATTGTAAATCTTTGTCATTTGTGCACCACTTACGGAGGTTCATGCCGGCTTCACCCATGATAACCTTAGCTTCTTCGTGAAGCACTTGAGCTCGTTTGACTGTTTTCGATCCAGTGAGTAGATCGTCAACGTAAAGACAGCTAGATAAGGTCATGGTGGTTTCTGGAAACCGGCCTCGGACACTTTCCAAATGATGTCGTATAGTGGCTGCAAGGAGGAACGGGCTGCAGGTTGCTCCAAACGGGATTCTTGTCATTCTCCAGATTTCTGGAGGGTTGCGCGGTTGAGCAGTTCTTGGGATGTCTCGAAACCAGAAAAAACGAAGAGCGTTTTGATCTTCGGGTGCAACAAAAACTTGTAGAAAAGCCTTCTCAATATCAGCGCAAAGGGCGATCGGGTGCCTTCTAAAGTTTAACAGCATTTGCATCAGGTCAGGATTTAAGTTTGGTCCTGCATGGAGGTTTTGATTTAGAGAAGTACAACGTGGGGCATGAGACGACGCATCGAACTCTAAGCGTACCTTTGGTTGTCTGTCGATCATTTTTTATCACGGCTCTGTGGGGCAAGTAATACGTTTTTTCACTGTGTTCCTCGTCATCATCAGGTTGGACTCGTTCGGCGAACCCTTTAATAAGGTACTCGCTCACAGCCTTGTCATACTGCATGAGCAGACAGTCATCTCTACGTAGTTTTCTGAGCAATGCAGCTAAGCGAGTTCCTGCAACATCCTTATTGTCTTGTAACAGAGGTTCAGGGGACTTCCACAATAGCCGGGCTTCGTATCTTCCGTCTATCTTCTTCACGGAGGAGTTGAACGATATTAGTAAATACAGAAAAGAGCCACACTCTTGGTCCTTCGATGGGGAGTCCCTAATTCCCAGACTTTCTAGTTCCCAAAATTTGCGCAGCTCTAAACAGATGTCTTTAGATGCCTCAACGACGCTCATCGTGAACATAGCAGTGGCAGTACATACATTAGAGGCGTTACTCACTTTTACGGGACCTTGCAAAGACCAGGCAAATATGGTCTCCACAGCAGCTAGAGACGAGTTGATACGTTTGACACTACCAGTCGTTACTTTCCAATAATAATCAGACCCGATGAGGATGTTCACTCCGGGTTCTGGTTTTTCGTTCTTTAAGGGAAGGTCCGCCAGAGTCATACCCTTCGACTGTAGATTTTGTATGAGGCTGGTGTCTGTTACGCAGAGAATTTCTCCACAAATCTCGGGGACTTCCAAGGCCTCTATGACAATCTGTGCTCTGCTGTGATGGCTTTTCAGAAGAATCTCGACGTGGCGACACCTTCTTTTCGTTCCTTGTGCAGAGTCACCGAAGGCGAAAATGGTGAGGTCTTCTTCACCGACGGGTCGGCAACGGAGCTTTTCTGGACAGTCCGTTTTACCAAGGAGCGCTGGCTCCCCCCATCGATCAGGACTCGAAGTGTTGTCTCAATTTGACCCTTAGCTAGTACTTTAGCAGTCTGAAGTAACACTTGTTGGGGGCTACTTGATCCCGCCCTAGATATCCCGATGAACTGCGAAGGCCCTCCAGGAACGTTAGGTGATGGTCGGAGTGTAGCCCATTCTGGATCACACAACACTGTCAGGTGTCTGCCGCCGCAACTCGCGCAAGAAAGCATTCGTGCGCTTCGACACTCTCTTGCTCTGTGAAATTGTTTTCCACATCGAAAACATCTGTTGCCATGTTTAAGTTTCTCTTTTTTCTCTTGTAATGTCAGGTGTGTCGTGCATTCCTGCAGCGGGTGGTCACCAGAGCCACAGAAAACACAGCAGTGGACGCTCACTTTTTCTAATATAGGGAGAGCCGATGCCGAACTTATCTTGTCAACAATATACCCTTGTGATGGACGGAACTTTTCTTTTGAAGAGTGTGTGGAGAGTTGAAAGAACTTCTCCCTTGTTATAACTTCTGCGTCAAGGAATGCAAGAAGTGCTGTGAGATCGTCTTCCCCGTCCCCTGAAGGCCCTTTGGCGTCCAGCTTCCGGTTGTACCTCAGCAGGAGATCAGAAGGGAGTGCTCTTTGGAGTACGGTGTGCAGAAGAACACCGTAAGAATGTACATCCACTCCTAGACTTTGTAGGATCCTGATCCTTGTCACTACATCATCATGGAGTTTCCTGAGTCCCTCTGTGTCTTCTGCAGACCTTATTAGTTTGGTGTCCATGAGATGGGAAAGATGGTTATTGACTATCACAGCGGGCTCACCGACTCTTCTCTTTAAGAGTTCAACCGCAACGCTGTAATTGTCACTGGTCACGGGAATCCCCTTGACAGCAGCATCGGCTTTTCCGACCAAGTAGATCTTCAGATATTTGAACTTGTCGACTGGAGACAGTGTTGGATTGTGGTCTATAGATGACTGAAACTGATCTCAGAACGTTTGCCAGTCTTCCAGATCTCCGTTGTATTTTGGAAGTTCTAGTCGTGGAAGCTTGACGTTAGGTCCACTTGCTTGACGTTCTCTAGGGTCATTTGTATCAGTGTCGTTGCTAGAAAAAACTCTTTCGTTGCAGTGCTGTTTTCGTAACGCTCGGGCCGTTCTTGTTTTAATGTTGCTTATAGTCTCTTCGTACGTGGTACAGGTTTGTGTTTCTTCTTCTATTTCGTTCTGGTCAATGAGGTCTGCGATCTCCGCATCTAGTTGGTGTAGCGACGTTTCTTTCAATGTGAGGAAGTTGAGCTTCTCTTCTATGTCACCTTCTGGTAGCGGAGTCAGCTCTAATGCCGAGGAAATGTCGTTGACAAGCTTGGTAACAGTGGACCGTGTTACTCCTCGTCTTCTCTTGAGCCTTTCCATCGTTTTTTCGTTATTTCCCGGGTTTTGGCACCAAGATTTTGTAAAATATCGGTACAGGGGGAGTAATCAAAAGGATTTATATACAATATTTACATTTGGAAGGCGTTGAGGTCCGTTGAGGCGTTTCTTTGCGATCACGTCTTCATCCTCCTCTTCATTCCGTTCCGAAATTTCGCGATCAAGTATTTGTCATTTTCTTTGTCTTCAATGAAACAGATGTACTATCGTGGACACTGTTAGCTATAACACCGCAGCGGCGGCCGTCCCGTACCCCCAGCGCCCCATAGCAGGCACCGTCCAAAACTACGCACATGCGCCGTGTGGCGGTCTCGCTCTTCCCGCCTGCGAGCACAACCTCGCTTTGTCGTCTGCTAGGCACAGAGCAGACGACGCCACAGCGCTCGCCAATTTTCGCTGAAGACGGTTCAGCGAACAACAGCGTAAGAGGTGCCCACGGTTGATTCCCTGACTCCGCAGGCTAAGGATAATCATCGCCACTAAATGTAACATCACGGTGAAATAAATTTTTTTTATAGGACAAACTTGCAGTTATACTCTGTTTCACTTTAGGTCTAAGCGCAGCGGACGCTACGAGACGATAGGACCAACCAAGCAGCGACAAAATCACTTTTTGCACCTTATTGGGTCCCCCGGTGATGCACTCCGTGATGTTGCGCCTTTGCCACTATTTGATTGGCTGTCGTTTTGCAGCGTACGCTGCGGTCGGACTTAAGGTGAAACGGAGTATAACAGTCTATTTTTGTATCACACCTGCTGCGCTCATACTGGTTTGCGAACGCATATTGGTAAAAATGCATTGCGCACGCCTGTTTCTGAAGAAGCGAAAAAAAAATAACTTAAACAGGGGTAGTGCCCTAATGACTCTGCAATCTGCCCAAATAAAAATCGCCGGTTGAAAATAAGTTTGCGACCAGTTCGCTATGGCGAGGGTACCAGACAAGCAGCACTGTGGCATCGCCTGCTCTGCGCCTAGCAGACGACAAAGCGAGGGTGTGCTCGCAAACGGGAAGAGCCAGTCCACCACACGGCGTATGCGCGGAGTTTCGGACGGCGCCTGCTATGGGGCGCTGGGGGTACGGGACGGCTAGAGTAACTGTATAGGCTCTGCTTGCAGAGCCAGAGTATCGCGTTCCTTTTCCTTTCGCCGCCATCTCCGCATTGGCGGAGGAGTGGTCACGTGGGCAGAACTGGATCCGACCTTCGTGCGGGAAAGCGGCCTTCCAGAGCGCCACGTTTCGGGGGCAACATATTTTCCGCTTTGCGTTCGCAAAATATAGATCCTAGTCCAAAATCGAACGAACCGAAAGCTTCCTAAGTCATTGAACATTATGTGTATCAACTGGGTACAGTGCAATCCCGTTCTTTATAACGTGAGCGATGTTTTGGGACATCCGTTTTCAAGGTATGTGAAGCAGACGACACGGTCGACGATCGCGTTGCTCGCGTCTGCGGCTCTCGCGGAGTGATACGCGATACCGATACGCGACCGGCACATCCGGCTATCTTGGCTAGTCGGCGAGCTCCCGTTTGAAAGCAGGGGGTGCGCTTTTTGCAATCGAGAGGGAAACAGGAAGCGAAGGGTCAACGATCACGGCGCATACGCGGCTCGTCGCCGCACTATTTTCCTTCCGCAGCGCGCCGCAGCCTGCCACAGCACGCCGCCTCGCGTCTGCGCCTTCGTGCCCCTGCGAAAACCGACCGTGGCTTCCCGCAGTGCTTGGCTCCAGAATGGCACCATTGCGGTACTCTGCTCCGCAAGCGGAGCATATACAGTTACTCTAGGGACGGCCGCCGCTGCCGTGTTATAGCTAACAGTGTCCACGATAGTACGTTCATACAAATATTCTACATTATATACTAAAAGTAGGTGCTCCAGTTCGTCCACTTTATTAACAAGGCTTCTCGCGTTCAAATTAATAAGCCGGAGGTTTATTAATAAGTAATTCATAAGGGTTAATTAATAAGTCATGTAGTGACAATGTATATTCCTTGTTATCGCTATCAGTGCTTATCACCAACGCAAGCCGCGTTCGCTTATCATAACATGTGCAGTGTATATAAACGCTCATACGGAAATAAACCGTTGTTCTGTTCCAACCGCGCTGTCTGAAGGATCTATTACATTGGCAACGAGACGGATCGACGGACGGGTCAGTCCCGTTCGAGTAAGGCAAGAAGTCGATCGGCAGGATCGGCGAATATCGTCTCGGCACAAATGCGTCCTGGGATGAATGCGTCGAACGGCTAGAGATGTTCTGCGCTGCAAACAAGATAACCACGGACGAGCAAAAACGAGCGGTTTTGCTGAGTTGTTGCGCGAGGACACTTACGGGCTGATCGTGACCTTGGTCAAGCCAGCAAGACCGACGGCGGCGAGCTACGACGATATCAAGGGTGCGGTGCGGAAACACATGCATCCAAGGCCTTCGAAGCTGTACGCAAGATTCTTATTCTACCGAAGAAACCAAGTTCACGGTGAGGCGGCATCGGAGTATGTTACGGCACTCCGTAAGCTGGCTGAAGACTCCGGTTTCGGTGACAAACAGCTTCCACTAGACGTCATGATGAGGGACCGGCTCGTATGCGGCATCAAGAACGAAGCGGTTCAACAGCGGCTGCTCGCAGAACGCGACCTTACGTTCGTGGTAGCGTACGACATGACGCTGACGGCGGAAGCAACGGAGAAGCAGCAGCACGATATACGCAAGCAAGCTCAAGACGGAACCAAAGAAAGCGAGGGTCTGGTTCAAGCGACACGCATGAAACTGGACACCACGGCGGACGACGTCAGCTGCTTCCGCTCCAACGGTAAGCACGCTCCGCGTGTATGCCCTTTTAAAAAGGCTGCTTATTTCAAATGCAAAAAGGTTGGACACGTGGCAAAAGCATGTCGTTCAAAAGACGAGAGTCAAACGTCGCGGAAACCAACTGACCTGCGCAAGCGGGAGGGGAAGAACAAGGGCGTCTATGAAATGAGCGCATTGTTTTCTGTATGCGAAGTGCGTGAACAGGCTGAAAAGTTCATAATAGAAGTGCACATTCGAGGGCAGAAAGTCCCGATGGAAGTCGATTCAGGAGCATCTTGCTCGATTGTGAGTGAAGAGACGTTTCGGTTTATCGAGAAGAATCAAGGTCGGATACCGCTCCAAGAAGCCGGCACAAAGCTTGCAACTTGGTCGAATGAAACATTGTCCGTGGTGGGTCGGGCAAGCGTGGAAGTGAAATTCAAAGGCTGTAAAGCAGAGCTACCTTTGTTAGTAGTAAAGAAGCGTGGTAACAGTTTACTCGGACGTAGCTGGTTTGGGTCGCTGGGCATCCGTTTGAGTGGAATTGAGCAGATAAAGGTGGAGGACGTGACATCGTGTTTTGCTGAGGTTTTCAGCAGTGACCTGCCTGGATTCAACGGACCGCCAGTTCACATAGAACTTCAAGAGGACGCCCGCCCGGTGTTTCTCAAGAGTCGTCCTGTCCCGCTGGCCCTCAAGGACGACGTGGCCGAGGAAGTGGATCGCTTGGTGCGACGGGGCGTCTGGGAGCAGGTTGAGTACTCAAACTGGGCGACACCGCTGGTAGTGGTGAAGAAGAAAAACGGAACCTTGCGTTTATGTGGGGATTACCGTAGTACCGTAAACAAGGCTATTAACAGCAGCGGGCATCCTTTGCCCACGACTGCGGAAATGCTAGCGACGTTGGGATCGAGTAAAATTTTTACCAAGCTCGACTTAACTCAGGCGTATCAACAGCTCAGCCTCGATGATGAATCAGCAGAAATGCTGACCGTCAACACGATTAAAGGGCTATGCAAGGTCCGGCGGCTGCCGCTTGGAATCTCGGTGGCGCCGTGAGTGTTTCAGCCAGTCATCGACACGTCATTGGCGGGCATTTCGGGGGTGAAGGCTTATCTCGATGATATCTTTATATCGGGAAGCAACGCAGACGAACACTCGGAAAGGCTTGCAGCCGTGCTGGCGCGTCTGCAAAGCGCGCAGCTGAGAGTAAACAAAGAAAAGTGTGAATTCTGTCAAACAAGCATTGAATTCCTGGGACGTAGAATCGATTCCACAGGTATCCATCCGAGCCAGAGCAAGACGGACGCCATTCAGCAAGCGCCATCGCCGACAAGCAGGAAGCAGCTTCAAGCTTCCTTGGGGTTACTAAATTTCTACGCCAGTTTCCTCAAGGGGAAGACAGAAGTGGCGGAACCCCTCCATCGGCTGTTGGACCACGATCAAGAATGGAAATGGACAGGTGAGCACCAACAGGCGTTTGAAAATCTGAAGGAGTTGCTCAGCTCGGATGCAGTACTTGTTCCCTATGACCCCAAGCAGCCGTTGTTTTTGTGCTGGGATGCGTCGCCTGTCGGAATAGGGGCCGTGCTGGCGCATAGGGTTGATGACGGGAGAGAGCAACCTATAGCGTACGCCTCACGAACTCTCGGTGCTAGTGAACGCAACTATGCGCAGATTGACAAAGAAGGTTTAGCAGTCGTCTTTGGAGTGAAAAGATTTCACCAGTACCTGGCCGGAAGAGACTTTACCATAGTAACGGATCATAAGCCGCTGTTGGGGTTGTTCAACACTGAGAAGCGGGTGCCAGAAGTGCTGTCGCCCAGGATGCTGCGCTGGATTTTGTTGTTGGGGGCGTATAACTATCGCATTCGGTACAGGCGAGGCGAAGACAACTCCAACGCTGATGCATTCAGTCGTCTGCCAATCGTGGGAGACGAAGACGAGCCACAGCCGCCGGGGGACGTGCTCCTGCTTGAAGCTGTCGAGTATGCTCCACTCCAGGTGGCAGACCTCGCAAGGATGACCAAAGAAGACTGCATCTTATCCAAGGTCAAGGATTGGATCATCAGTGGCTGGCCGTCGAGGCAACCGGACGATACGTTCGCGCCTTACCAGGTAAGGAAGTCCGAGTTGTCGTTGCATCGGGATTGTATACTGTGAGGAAACCGTGTGTACATCCCGCAAGTAGAAAGAGAGAGGGTACTTCAGTTGCTGCATGCAAACCACCCGGGAATGAGTTCCATGAAAGCTTCAGCAAGAGGGCTTATGTGGTGGCCAAAGATGGACAGCCAGATTGAAGAATTTGTGCGGTACTGTCAGCCGTGTCAAAGTAACCGCCAAAGCGACCCCAAGGCTCCAGTGCATTTCTGGGTCAAGCCAGATCAACCATGGGGTCGGCTACACATAGACTTCGCGGGGCCAGTCAAGGGAGAAGTGTTTCTAATTGTAGTTGATACGTACAGCAACTGGGCAGAGGTAGAAATCATGCCATCAATGAAGTCTTCAGCTGTCGTCACCAGCTTAAGGAAAATGTTTGCGACTCACGGGGTGCCAGATGTAATCGTCTCTGATAATGGCACAGCATTCATTGGTGCTGAATTACAAACGTTCTTAAAATTAAACGGTGTTCGCACAGTGTTCGCACCACCTTATCATCCCGCCAGTGATGGCAGGGCCGAAGGGATGGTAAGAGAAGCCAAGGAAGCTTTGAAGAAACAACAGAAAGGCACAACTCAGTGCAAGATTGGGCAGTTCTTGTTTAAACAACACACCATGCAGCATTCTGTCACGGGAAAGTCACCGGCGGAATTGATGATGGGGCGAAGGTTGAGGACAGCCTTGGACAGACTTCACCCAGATCGTCAGCGTCAACCTGAGGTTCAGGCGTCGCCATCAAAGTGTTTTGTTGTGGGTGACGCAGTCTACGCAAAGAGTTTCAATCCAGGACCCCGGTGGAAAGGAGCTACCGTGGTGCAAGTGCGAGGGCCGGTGTCGTACACGGTCCAACTGGACAACGGGGAGCGCCATCACAGGCACCGGAACCAGCTGAGACGAGCCTGGACGGCGCCTCAAGGGGACGCCAGCACAAGGGTGGACTACCACGTCAGGCTCCCACCCACAGCGGGACCCTCGCAGCGGCCGGAGGCGAGCCCGGAGTCGGCAACGCAAGCTCCGACCTTACCGAGAAGATCAACACACAATCGACAACCTGTTGTACGAGCACTGCATGGTAACGCTGAATGAGTAGCTCAGGAGTACTACCTCGGTGCCGTTTCTGGCTGCGCCGGAGCCTTTCGGCCTCATCATCCGATTTGTCCGGTCGGCGAGGTGAAGCGCGGTGGTGTCCTCGGAGCGTTCGGAAATGATCTCGCTCGCCCGGGCGTGTGCACACACGTCGCCTCTGGTTTAGAGTGGCTGCGCGGCCCGGACCGGAGCCCAAAACACTTGGGTTTTGGTGTTTCTTCTAACTCGTAACTTCTTGCACAGCACCGAAGACAGCGGAAAAGATCATTATGCTCACCGAAAGCGTCGAAAGGCATTCATGTGTGATGCACCGGAAAACGTGGTCACCTGGTGCGGCTGGCAGTGGTGTATCAACTTGTTTTTGAGTGGGGGAAGGGAGCAAACCAGACCCCCCCCCCTTCCCCCCAGGGCCGGGCGGCGGTGCCCTTGGTATCCCTCGGGCGCCGCCGGCCAGTGTTTGCCCTGCCTAGTGGCGGCTGTTTAAGGGGGGCAAAACACATACCTTGCCCCCCCCCCGCCCCTGCACTATGAGAGCTGGGGGCAAGCGCCCCCCTTGACCCCCGGTTGGTACGCCCATGGCGGCTGGTGCCGGAAACGGAGCTTTAACTTTGAGCTGTGACACGGTATGGCGCTATCTTCACGTAGGGCTTGGTGAACATTCATGTAAACGTTGCCGCATCGGCTTCATTCGAAGAACGACTGGAGTCGATGCGCTGAAGTCGCATCCATGTAAACGCGGCTACAGTCATAAAACAACATGTTATCTTGTTCATAAGAGTAGATTTCCATGGGTGCTCTGTCCAGTGCCCCGGAACCTCCAAGCTTGGATGAGAGATACCGGCACGTCATACAATGCTGTGAGGGCAGCAACGTTTTGGCAAGGCTTGCGGAGATTCCGGCATCTCTTCCTGAAGGCTGCTCTTCCTTCTACGAGAGGGAGGTGGTGGTCCCCGTTGATGTAGCTACTGTCATGCTGCACGACACCAGAGACAACAAAGCCGCCTGGATGCTGCAACGACGATGCCGGGTTACAGGCAATTGACTTGTATACTAATGACCGTAGTAATGTATTTGTGGCCAGTTAGCTTGCCGGCAGTAATTTCTTTCCAAATGTACCAAAGTTAAGACCTGAACAAAAATCTGTGCCTGAACTTGTGAATTTCATACAAGACACAAGGGAGCCTGATGGACAGAAACAGGATACCGTCCTTTTTACGTCAATTTTTTTGTAGACCAACTTGGCAACAGGCCCCTTCGTCACAACACATTTGTCATAGGGGGATATGGAAGAAAAAAAAACGTTGTACAATAACGGCTAGTTTGTCTCAAAGCAATGTTTTGTTCTACTTAGGTCAACCTGGCAAGAACCGATACAAGGTCTGCAAGGATAGTTGAGAGCAAAGATTTTGTATGAAATTGTGCAGTTATAGGCCAACCAGTGCATGCTGCCTGCATTCTTGGACGTTGTGGTTAATGAAAAATTACACTTACACCAGTATTGGCAGGGCAAATCTTAATTAGGTTGTGAAATCAACACATGTGATGTGACAACTTTCCACGACTTGGGTGTCTGTTTGAGAATAGTGGTGCACTTCAGTTGTCAGCTGCATGTACTGCCAGCCCACCTCCAATTCACGAGCTCCACTTCTTGACATGATGCCATCTTGGTACAGTACAATTTTGCAAGCTTATGTGAGCTTATATTTTGCAAGCCACGCACCATTCATCACAGTCATAAAGCTATGTGACCCTGTTATCCTTTGGGTTGTCTCTACGATTTTTTGTACTGTCATGGACATGGTAAGCTGAAATGGCCGAGTACCGACCTAAAGGTACTATTAGCACTGCCCCAACTTGAGAAATTGAACTAGTAATGAGGGATTGCAGTGGCATGTTACCTGACTTCTCACTTTTGCCTGTTGAGACATCAGAGAAATTATTTGACTGATGCAGGAGCCCAGCGATGTGATTGCTGCGCCAAACTGCGCCAAGGGGCGAACCCTGCTACATCCTGCTCTATTTTGCCAAAATATGGGTAATCTGCACCTAGCCTCCAGAAAAATACCAATTTCGGTCACCTTTCAAAACCGAAACTAAACTGAGTACCGTAATTAAGCATGCATAAGCGGCCAGGCCGCCCAACACAAAGTACCCTGCATCAATGGTCCACGCGGTCTAGCAAGGTTTTTCCCGCCGTCTCTCGTTTTGCGCTTTTGTCGTCTCTGAAGTCTCGTCTCGCGTTTGTTTACGATTTTTTCAACGACAGACGCGGGCTTGTGCGGACGCTCCAACTCTAGCGTGCCGTTTACCAGGCCACCCATGCCGTCGTGCTGGGAAACAAAACCACGTTTTTGCGCGGCGGGAGTTACTTTGTGAGCTGAAGCACTCGCTCCTGAAAGCAGCGGCCTTGGAAAAACCATATTTGGTCCCTGCCGTGGTCGCGCGACGTCGGGTGCTGCCATCCGCACGTCGCTTTCTAATCTGAAATGTAAGGACTGCCGCATGTTCATCAACATTCCTGTTCTTAATTAAATCATATAGCTACTACAAGAAACCCTCCATAACTCAAAGACTGCTGTGTCGAAGTATTGATTAGCTAGGTTACTCTCAGTAGGCTTTCTTTCGAGAAGGACCCCCTATACGTGAAAATTCTGCCACGAAAGAAAGTTAGTGAAGAGAAGTGAGCTACAGCAAAGAAGGCAATGTCTGCACACTGAACCCCCACACAGCGCGCTTGCATGTCTTGAGTTCAGTCGTTGCGCAAAGCGCTCTAAGAACTTTTGCACCCTGGCTCGCTATGTCTTGCATCGATGCACCCAGGCTTTCTTTTTCTTTCTTTAGTGGGTTTTGCTTGTATTTTGCTTGCCGGCCTGGCAAGCACGTGCCGCTGGACTGTTTTTTGTCGTATGCTGGACAGTTACATTTTGCTTTTAATTTTGGGAACCAGTTGGCGACGGAGCGGAAAGGCATGGTTTCGGTTTCCAATCGAACAGCCATCTTCGCTCGTGCGACGTAGCACGTGAATGCAAGACTGCCGAAGTTGCCTTAAAATGTGCATGCGAACATGACTGTACGACAGAGGCACCAGCCGGGACGCTTGCAATCCATTGTTTTACGTTTGCTTACTTTTGACGAAACTCTGGCACGTCGGAAACCAGTAAAATGGTGACAAGCGGTTTTTTGGAGTTGCTCAACAATGCCTACAGCACTGTACACTTTTGGGATGCCTCTTTGGAGACACTGAAAGTGGAGATTCATTACTGGCCGAAGGCCCAGTGAGGCTTGCAGCAGCCCTGCAGAAAGTTCCGAAAAGCAAAAAGAAAAACACCCGCTAGTCGTAATGCATCGTTCTCTTGAGTACAATTTGGCATTGCACTGCAGTATGGTTATGTGTCTCATCAGTCGGAGACTGCTTTCATTTATTATATTATATAACTAGTCAACCTAATGTTGTGATATTTACTGCTAAGCTGGTCATTTTCAAAAAAATTTAATATATACAGTTTGGTTTTTATTTATGTATAGCGGGTACATATAGGTATATGTATCATTTAACTGAAACATTGCAAAATGTATCATGCCATTGGCATTTCAGTTACATGTTGAAAGGCTCCCAGGCGGTCTAACTTGACCATAATTTGTTTATTGCGGCGAGCAATGTGCCCTTCGTTTGTCCAGCCCTTATAACGAATACTTTTAATTTTCTAAGAATATCTGCTCCAAAAGCCACTTTTGTTGCTCCGAAACACTGTTTTGGATGCTCCAAAAAACACTTTTGATGTTCCAAGACACTGTTTTGGCTGCTCCAAAGGCCACTTTTGCTGCTCCAAAACACTGTTATGGCTGCTCCGAAAGGTGCTCCAAAACGGCTTAGGCCAATCTCATCACTGAGGAGCCATGCACCCAGACAATGAAGGTGGCAACAAGTGTGGGTAAGCGGTAGAAAAGACTAACGGTCAATCACATTAAAGTGGCCCTAAAACGCAGAAAAGGAACGGTCAGAGTACTTCACAGTGCTTACCACACACTGCAATCTCGTCCGCATACTGTCTCTGGCCGATAGTTAAAGGGCCACTCCACTCAATTCCAAAAAAACGCTGGGCACAGATTGGACACGACAATTGCGTCAACGTTCGGCTCAAACTTGACTCGAAGCCAAGCGCTGACGCAGCACTTGTTTCCAACGCGTCCAATGTTGGCCTACGCTGGTGACACATAAATGTCAGCACTACTGCCTTGTCTTTTAGGTGATGTTGGTCAAGACCGGCAGAACCTTCGTCCGTGCCAGTGACTTTTCTTCATTTGTTCAGTCTTCGCCCTGAGACAAGTATGTCCCAAAATTGTTGCAGTGTGTGCATTTCTTTGCGATGGTTCCTGTGGAGTGCCGAGAAAAAACACTGCGGTCTCCACTGTCGATGCGATGTGCTGTGTGAGACACTCATTTAGAGGGGGGGTCCGGATGTCCTGACCCCCCTCTTGATTTCTGCATGTGTAAAATTTAGGGCGTGGAAACGAAAAGGGGGGGGGGGGGGGGGTTCCTCAACATATGGTACGCAGTCCAACACCTAACCCCCCCCCCCCCCCCTCTCTGGAAATTCTTGCATCCGCCCCTGACACCACCGCCATGCTGGTGTCAGCAGAACAAAAATGAGCCAGCACCGTCTTGCTGGCTTACCAAACTTCTTTTGCTCACCTGTTCTATTTAATAAATGTAGAATGCTCCGTAACAATGCCTTCAAAGTCGTATTTATTTATCCGCAAAATTAGCCCCTTTGCAAGGTCTCATTGTTGTGATAAGTGGGATGGTAAATCAGGTAAGCAGCGATTAGTTACTGTTGTGGTCTACTGTCACCCTCAATGACACAGGTAGGAAATCTTTAGGCACTTTGCATCATGTGAATGATGCAGTTACTTTTGCCACCTTGCGACAATGACGTTCTGCTCGATTAATAGCATGCTTAACTCCCCCTGCTCGCACTACTTTTCAACAGCGGAGGCACTTGCAGCGGGCACATTGCACCTGTGGGGTGGAGCATCTACTGAGTTTTTAACCAATCACTGACCATATATACATGTAGCAGGCACGTAGCCAGGGAGGGGGCATGGGGCCCGGCCCCCCGCCCCCGAAATCTTCCATTTTGCTAGGGCCTCCTCTCCCCCCTCCCCGTCATACAGCATTTTGTCGTGGGCGCCCCCCCCCCCCCCCCCCCCGAAACAAAATCCGGCTACGTGCCTGACATGTGGTGTGTCACCTCCAGTCTGAAAGAAAGGTGCCGTCATATGCAAGCTTATAAAAGTAAACTGAACAGAAGAAACAGCTTAGGGTGAAACAGGCATGCAAATTTAATATCTGACATGGATATACCTTGGCTACCAAAGGCTTTACTGCTGCCCTCTTCTTGCGCCGTTCCTGGCGGCTGTCGTCTCGTTCCCTGGCTTGCCTCTTCTTTTCCCGATTCTCCGTTGAGAGGACGGGCAAGTTTTGGGATGGCACCACTCCTCTCTTAAAGGGATGCTGAACCGAAATCTGGATTCCCCAAAACACGCGGCAAAAGTGTGCAACGGGATGCTACAAACACCAAAACATCACTCATACAGCGATATCTCGAACGGATGACCGTATTTTTCAAAAAAAGAGGTGCATTTGGCAGGAATGTTGACGTCACGTTTCTCCGAGAAGGAGAGGGAACGGCCTCGCGTCTTCTCCGCCTCGCGGCCTTGAGGGAGCGAAGCGAAGAGAGGAGAAAACCCGATATATTGACGTAACGCGCCTCGTTGGCCTGGTTCAATCTCGACTTCTTTTTCTAAAAATACGGCCGCCCATTTGAGATATCGCCTTACTAGTAGTGTTCTAGGGATTGTAGCGTCCCGCCTACATCTCCAGCATTGCTTTTTTGAAATCCAAATTTCGGTTCACCATCCCTTTAGGACGGCGCCTTTGACTTCCATGCTCTGGCAGAAATAAAGAAATATTACAGAATTTTGTAATGGTGACTCTGCCAATTAATATGAAGGATTGACTGGTCAAACAAAACACCAAGGGGAGGGAAGCTGGCAGAAGAATGTCAAGAGGGAGCTTTAGGTAAACCTTAGAACAGCGTGCCGACGTTTCACTAGGAGATCTAGATTCTTTCAACTAAATGGTCAGTTTAAAAAGCGAAAAAACATTAATTTTTAAAGTTCACACCATCTACTGTAGATAAGTCGGTTGGTGCAAGTGCACTGAACATATCAAGGGAATATTGTACTACTGAAGCTGCAACATTCTTGGCTTTTTAAATTTACAGTTCAATATTATTAAGATTGCCCATTTGGACGCCAAGCCTTTTCACCGAAAGACTGCTTCAGGCTGCATGAGCGCACACCCGCTTGGTATCAATTTCATTCACACGCCCTCAAACCGTACTAATCCGAAGATTTTCTGAAAATTTTCCTACCCTAGCGGTAATACTGAAGCGCCCAGCGCCACCGAAATGCTCCAAATAGTTGAGATTGACAATCGGGATTTCGGAGCCCATCGCTTGCGCTCGTCGCCGTACAAGTTTCTGAGACCGCATGTAAGCGTTCTCACGAGCTACGAGGCAAGCGACGGCGACGAGGGAGAGCTGTCGCTCGGTCAGTCGCTCCCGCCGCATGAAAGCGACGGGAGCAAGCGACCAAAGCGATGAGCATGCAAGCGATTTGGCGAGCGACGAGACAAGCGCAAACGACCCGCTCCGCTTTCACTCGGTCAGTCGCGCGACGAGGCATACCGCACGAAATGAACGGGAGCAAGCGACCAAGGCGATGAGTGAAGTTTTCTAGAAATCCAAAAACCGAGCGACAGTGAGAAATCTACGTCGCTCGTCTCATCGCTTGCTAAATCACTTACAGGCGGTTCAGCCTTAATCTCCGCCGCTCGTCGCTGACCCTTGTCGCCGTACTCGTCTCGTCGTGGTTCAGCCTAACCTATGACGCCGTCACGCAAGATAAATATAAAGCACGACGAATTTGCACACTTACCTGGAAGGAAGAAGTCTCCCGGAAAAAAATGCCGCGAGCACAAAGTCATTGTATCGGTCACCATCTTTCCGATCCGAAGGAGGCGCACCCACTCCTCACGTCGGTTCACGACGTCCGCGACCCTGCGGCACGTTTCCTTGGCGTTTGGAAAGCGGTGAAACGAGAAAGCATCGTTCTTCCACGCCGCAGCAGTGCACTGGGGCACAGAACAGTGTCGTTTGCATTTGGAAACGGCAATTTCTGAGCCACTATCGAGAGTTCCACTTTGATCCGCTATAGCATCTTCCCGGGAGCGGCGGGAATTGGGGGGGGGGGGGGGGGGGGGGGGGGAGGACCCTCACTAGGCCGGTTTCGATTTTCGCCGCGAGACGGCGAGCAACGAGCTGGAGTCGCGAATAGTCGGCGTTACCTTGGCACCGGGCCTACTGGGAGACAGGGTGGAGTCTTTGGGCTGGAGCCACGCGGGAGGGAGTCCCAATTGTCCTCTGTCCCGCCGTTCCCCAGTTGCGTCAGCTAGTTGTACGTCATTCAATTCTACCTAGACAATTTGCACCAGTCTTCCAATCTTCTCTTCGTTATTAAAGGCAGTTATCATCCATTATTTCATTTTCCTCCGCAAACCCCAGCGCTTCGGCCAAATCTGTCGCATTTAGGTGGTGTTTATTGTGATTGCCGTCACAACGTTGGCTTTTGAACACAGCACGTTTGCGTCAATAAACAATTTTAACACGGCGAAACACTATTTTTGTGTCGTTGTTGGGACAACAAAATATAACAGAAAACCGGTATAGAAAGTTGTGCACACTAATTTTAAATGTTTTCGGTTCCTAACGAAGCTAGATGTTTTGCTACAACCATAAGGCGAAGCGTCGGGCGAAATCTATTCGCGAACGTAACGTCCTCGTAAACAAAACCGTAATCCGAGCCTCCCATGCTCCATCACTAGAGCTGACAGCTTGCTCGCTATCTGTTCTTTCGGTGATTTCGGTAGTGCTTACTCGCTCCGGCTGTCCCTCCCGCTCGATCTTCGTCTACCGTGTTTACTTCTCCGTATGCGAGGAATCCTAGCTGGATGCCGCGTAGCGCTTCCGCCGTTGCTATCACGACGGTATAGCGCGATCTCGGTTCGAGCGTGTCCGGCTCTTGAGAAGGCCGTCATCTCATCGTAGACGCATTCTGCGAGCTTCGCCTTGGATAGACTTCTATCGAGCAGTTGAGCACTGTTGCTACAGCGCTTGCGACCGCGTAACCGCGGGCTGGCGGGCGCAGCTTGGCGCAGCGCGAACAATATGGTGAAAGGAGGAAAGTCTCATCCGGGTCCGGCCATACCCGTCCGGCTCTGTCTCCCTCCCCCTCCGGCTTGTAGCGGCTGTTCGCGGTAGCAGAGGGAGCTGGCGGTTTTGCGGACCTAGGATAGATGGCGCCACTAAAACTCCACATAATAAAAGTTTTGTCGATGATTACCAGGTTCTTAAGGCATTTATATTTATGTTGGAACGACAAGACTTATAAAAACAGTTACCTTTTATTGACCAGGTATTCGCACAACTTGCTATCTTTCTACAAAACCCCTGTAACAGGCTTGAGCTGAGCTAGTTGGTTCATAGTTCACTTAAGGCCAGCGGAACTAGAAAAAAAACATACACATAAAGAAAAGACCATTCACACCGCTGGACTAACAACTAATTTTTTTTTCATGCTTTTCTACTACGAGCCACACTTCAGGCAACAATTCTTTTCCTCTTTTTTGCTTTCTAATTCACCTTCAAGTGTTTTCCTTTCTAATTCCCCTTGAATTTTTTTTAACCCCAGAAGAAATATTTTTTCTTCCTCGTGCAGTACGGGAGAAGGTACACTAATGCAGTCATCGCCTTTTTCCTCAATGGCAAGTGCCTCTAGGATTTCACGTCCCAGTTTTGTCTTGTTCCTTCTTACGATGTTTACGTCGTAGAACAGTGCCGAACATTGACACGCACGACAATGGATTGGCAAGTGTCCTCCTGCTGACAGGGTTTTCACTGATGTAGCGTGTTCTCTCGTCCGATCGTTAATGCATCGGCCGGTTTGTCCGATGTAACTTCGGCCACATGTCAGCGGAATGGGGTACACCCCCTCCTTTTCACACAGGGCGTATGGAGACTTCTGAACTGTGCCACACCTCTTCTTGTTGTTATTTCCCTCCTGGTTAACCCTGCGACACATGGAATAGACTGGAGCCGAACACACCACCTGAACATCTTTCTGTACAGCAAGCTTTTTCAACTTGTGGGTCATCGCGTGAACATAGGGTGCTACCACCACCGCACGTAGTCTTTTTTTTTTTTTGCTTCGTGCTTTTATTCGTGTACCCTAATCCGCGCTTGATGGTCCTGCATACCTGCTCGCAAATCGCTACCAGGAGCGATTTTGGATACCCAGCTTCTTGCAGTCTCGAGACCTGAGTTTTAAAACTTCTCTCGACTTGATGTTGACAGGTCTTCTTTAGGGAGGATATAAGGGCTGTGGTGGCCACCCCTCGTTTTACATTCTTGGAGTGCCCCGAGTCAAAACGTAGAAAGCATTTGCACGACCTGGCTTGGTATCTCCAGCACACGTGGTTACCTTTGAATTCCAATGCCAGGTCCAGGAACCTGATGGAATTATCCACGGGGAGTTCATGGGTGAATTTGAGTCCCAAGCAGCTCTGTTCAAAGCATCGCAGCACTATGTCTCGGCACCCGTCCCTTTCGTCATCTACCTTTGTGCTGCATAGAATTGAAAAATCGTTGACGTACCTGAAGATGCCTTTAATCCTTCGATCTTTCAATCTTTCTTGAATGGAACTTCCGCAAGCCGCGAGGAAAACATCGCTGAGGTACGGAGCCACGCGTGACCCGATGCATACTACCATACCTCGGCAAACCTCACTCATGAGGGCCCTCACTTACCCTCACTCACCCTCATCTTCACAGGTGAGGTGAGGGTGAGTGAGTTTCTGAACCAGGAAAATTCATGAGTGTGAGGGTGAGTGAGGGCCGTGAGGGCTGTGAGGGCCGTGAGGGCGGTGAGGGCCGTGAGGGCGGTGAGGGCCGTGAGGGCCGTGAGGGTCGTGAGGGCCATGAGGGCCATGAGGGCGGTGAGGGCGGTAAGGGGTATGAGGGCCATGAGTGCGTGAGGGACGTGAGGGCGGTGAGTGGCGTGAGGGCCTTGAGTGCGTGAGTGGTGTGAGGGCGTTGAGTGCGTGAGGGATGTGAGGGCCATGAGTGCGTGAGGGCAGTGAGTGGCATGAGAGGCGTGAGGGCCGTGAGGGCGGTGAGTGCATGAGGTGGTGTGAGGGCCGTGAGGGCGGTGAGTGCGTGAGGCCCCCTTCAGATCGAGCATCTTTCTCGGCAATTTTGATGTTAATGACGGTGATGAGGACACGTGATACCTCGTGCCAGTGATGAGGACACCGAAAGACTTGGTTCTGGTTTGAAATGGATCGTTTTTTTTTAAATAAACTGTTTGAGAAAGGTGCATTAGTATTCTTAACGAGATTTAAATGCATAAAAACACGTTTATAACGCGTAATTGTGTCTAAATAGTGCAAGAAAAATAAACTTTTATGATGACGCTGGCAGATTGCAGCAATTGGTTGCTGCGTGTGATTGGGCGGCGCGTGTTGCTGGTGTTGCGACGTAAAGTTTCTGGGCGAAATTGCCCCATCTGAAGCTGGCCTGAGTGGCGTGAGGGCCATGAGTGCGTGAGTGGCGTGAGGGCGGTGAGTGGCGTGAGTGGCGTGAGGGCGGTGAGTGGCGTGAGGGCGGTGAGTTGCGTGAGGGCCGTGAGGGCGGTGAGGGCGGTGAGGGCGGTGAGGGCCGTGAGGGCGGTGAGTGCGTGAGGGCTATGAGTGCGTGAGGGCCGTGAGGGCCGTGAGGGCGGTGAGGGCCACGAGGACGGTGAGGGCTATGAGTGCGTGAGGGCCGTGAGGGCGGTGAGTGGCGTGAGGGCGGTGAGTGAGTGAGGGGCGTGAGGGCCGTGAGGGCGGTGAGGGGCGTGAGGGCCGTGAGGGGCGTGAGGGCCGTGAGGGGCGTGAGGGCCGTGAGGGCGGTGAGTGCGTGAGGGCTGTGAGGGCGGTGAGTGGCGTGAGGGCGGTGAGTGGCGTGAGGGCCGTGAGGGCGGTGAGTGGCGTGAGGGCCGTGATGTTCAGTGAGGGTGAGTGAAGGGCTGAAGGTGAGTGTGACTGTGAGGGTGAGTGTGAGTGAGGGGCTGAAGGTGAGTGTAGCTGTGAGGGTGAGGGTGAGTGAGAGGCTTAGGTGAGTGTGGCTGTGAGGGTGAGGGTGAGTGAGGGCGATCTAATATGCCGACCTCTGCATACTACACTTCTTTGTACATATGACGAATTCTCGTGCGACACTGCTGTTGCCGTGAGGTACACACGTAGGAGCTCCAAGAAACTGTCCAGGTTCATGCCGGCTGCGTTCTGGAAAGCTATGGTCTTTCGAAGAATTGATAGCAGGCTTGCTTGTGGTATGGAGTAAAATAAGTCCTGAATGTCGATAGAAAACCCGGAAACCCTGTCAGACCCCTTCTCCCGAATAAAGGCGATCACACTTTCGGAGTTGGGAGTCCTGAAAGGATCTTGCACCGTGCACTGGGAAAATTGCTTTGCCAGATAGATCGACACCAGTCCTTGCCACGTGTTCATGCCAACGCAGCCGGCATGAACTTGGACAGTTTCTTAGAGCTTGTACGTGTGTACCTCACGGCAACAGTTGTGTCGCACGAGAATTCGTCATATGTGCAAAGAAGTGGAGTATGCATTGGGTCACTCGTGGCTCCGAACCTCAGTGATGTTTTCCTCGCGGCTTGCGGAAGTGCCATTCAAGAAAGTTTGAAAGATCCAAGGATTGAAAGCGTCTTCAGGGACGAAAGGGACGGGTGCCGAGACCCAGTGCTGCGATGCTTTGAACAGAGCTGCTTGGGACTCAAATTCACCCATGAACTCCCCGTGGATAATTCCATCAGGTTCCTGGACCTGGCATTGGAATTCAAAGGTAACCACGTGTGCTGGAGATACCAAGCCAGGTCGTGCAAATGCTTTCTACGTTTTGACTCGGGGCACTCCAAGAATGTAAAGCGAGGGGTGGCCACCACAGCCCTTATATCCTCCCTAAAGAAGACCTGTCAACATCAAGTCGAGCGAAGTTTTAAAACTCAGGTCTCGAGACTGCAAGAAGCTGGGTATCCAAAATCGCTCCTGGTAGCGATTTGCGAGCAGGTATGCAGGACCATCAAGCGCGGATCAGGGTGCACGAATAAAAGCACAAAGGAAAAGAAAAAGACTCGACATGCGGTGGTGGTAGCACCCTATGTTCAGGCTATGACCCACAAGTTGAAAAAACTTGCTGGGCGGAAAGGCGTTTAGGTGGTGTGTTCGGCTCCACACAAGGCCTATTCCATGTGTCGCAGGGTTAACCAGGAGCGAAGTAACAACGAGAAGAGGTGTGGCACAGTTCCCAAGTCTCCATACGCCCTGTGTGAAAAGGAGGTGGTGTACCACATTCCGCTGACATGCGGCCGAAGTTACATCGGACAAACTGGCCGATGCATTAACGATCGGAAGAGGGAGCACGCTGCATCAGTGAAAACCCTATCAACAGGAGGACACTTGACAACCGATTGTCGTGCGTGTCAATGTTCGGCACTGTTCTACGACGTAAACATCGTGGCAAGGAACAAGACAAAACTGGGACGTGAAATCCTAGAGGCACTTGCCATTGAGGAAAAAGGCGATGACTGCATTAGTGCACCTTCTCTCGTGCTGCACGAGAAAGAAAAAAGAGTTCTTCGGGGGTAAAAAAAATTCAAGGGGAATTAAAAAGAAAAAAATTTTAAGATGAGTTAGAAAGCAAAAAAGAGGAAAAGAATTGTTCCCTCAAGTGTGGCTCGTAGTAGAAAAGGAGGAAAAAGAAAATCAGTTGTTAGTCAAGCGGTGTGAATGGTCATTTTTTTATGTGTATGTTTTTCTAGTTCAGCTGGTCTAAGTGAAGTGTACAAGACCCCCCATTGACGTCACGCCGCGTGTTTCTCATGGCCGCCGTTTGCGGCTAGAGGTCGGGGAATATTCGGATTTTTGCCTCGCGATTACGCGGCGGAATCGCAACATTTTGAAGGATGGAGGTGTGTTTTCTGTCCTTTGTGACAAGATAACCAACGTCAAAAGAGGACGCCAATTCTTTCAACCTTAAAATCGTTGCACAGCTCCTTTGAACAATTGGGTGCGTAAAGTATGTGCAAAATATATGTTAAACACATTATACGTCGTGTTATCTTCAAACTCCCCTTAACATATGCCAAGCGCTGCCGATGAGAGTACGCTTTGCGAGCCGCAACTGAGTTTGGGGAACTCAGTTTACCTAAAATCACATTTAGATTGAATGTCATGTGAGTTGCCGTGTGGCACTGCCTAAATGACATTTTCACTGATTATCATTTTTCATAAATTGCATTTTTGGTGCCATCTTACATGGGTCAACTAGAGAAATCTGTCCTAAGAGCAGCTTATCTTGCATTCAACTTTACTTGCAATTAATATGTAAAAAAATAAAAAAATAAAAAATAGCAAGCTGGTTTTTTAGAAGACACTTTCTCAAACCCTTTTTAAAGCTGCGTTTAGTTTAGTTTGTTTCCTGAAAACAATATTAAGCTAAGTATCAAGAAAAAACTTTCTCACAAAGTTTAAAAGAACTCGCAATTCGGCCGCCCCTTAGAGCTATAGCCCTAATAAGCCGTAGGAGCATGAGAGCTGGAGTACATTCAGTGAAGCTGAATTAATCTTTTCATCCCTGCCGTCGCTTCAGAAGAAAATAAAACAGGTTAGCATGATAAAGTAAATTCTGCTCTTTTCAATCTGCTTATAAAAAGAGCTTACATCGAATGAGGGCTTAGTGTATGAAGAAAGCACGCTAGGGATATAAAACCCTAGCAATATGCCTATTTTGTGAAATGTCAAATTAAGGTTCGTTTACTTCTAAAATGAGCTACAGGTGTAATTATTTTGGCTCAAATGATCTGTGCTGTTTGGTGACTTTTTTTTTTTAATCGCGCTCGTACTTGGATATACCGTTAAACAACCGGTGTTGCTTTTCAATGCCCATAACAACGTTTTAGTTTATTTGATCTGTTGGCACCAGCTCGACAAAATAATACAAAACGCTGTCTTTTGCACAATAAGGACTTTTTGTAGATCGTTTCTGACTTCTCGCTAGTGAAAAAAAAAAACGCGGAGGAAAGACAAGGACATGAAAACGCAGTCTAAACTAACAAACAAACAAAAACTAGTCATTTGTTGCTCAAACAAAAGGACTTTAGTTTTCCTGAGAATGGCGACATTGTTGTCCACTGTAGATGAAGAATTTTTGCCAGTGCAGCACAACTGCTAGCCATGGGTTTCTAACGTGCATCGCGCAGTGTTGATACACAACTGCACGCCGATTCAATGACTGACTAATGCTAACTGACAACTGTCGTTTTATTCCGAATTTAAAGTAAGAGTGAGAACAGATATAATCAAAAAACAACAAGGACGACAGAAGACACGGAAGTAAACGAATACATCAAAGTCAATGCCGAAAAAAAAAAAGAATTTGAAGGCCGCTTAAGTTTCGCCTTTAAGAGTGGAACGCGATAGCGAAACATATAAACATATTAACTACCGCTTGTTGTTCAGCCGTGCAAGCGTTCCTTGCGTGGCCTATTGAGTAGCGTGTCTAGCTCGCAACCAAAGGATTGTGGGTTCGAATTCAGCCTAACGTTCTTTAAATTTTTCTTTGGGGCGAATGAATTGCTTTATGAAGAGTGGTCATACGGAAACATATGGCGACCTTTAATATTCATTACATGTCACCTTTTAAATAACTTTCATTCCACGTTTGACGTAACGTTTCAAGTGAGCGTTGTAGGTTGTTGGGAATTTTCGCGCGAGGTCATGTGGCCGTGACGTCATGACTCCATCGATCAATCCTCTATCTTAGTGCACGCCACCGAAGCCTGCTTCCCTCAGACATGAGGTCCATAACGCTTGTCGCGTTAAAATTCGAAAAAAGAAAAGTTAAACAAATTCACAAACAAAAGCATCATGCAGGATGGTTACGTTAGGAGTTCGTTGTCGGTCAACGCCACAAATGGCGCACCGACACAGGCGTCTGCTTCCGCTGGTATAGTCTTTAAGAACTAAAAAAGAGCGTAAACAAGACAAAGTACCAGAGAATACATTCACGGGCAAAGCGCTCTGAGCAATCAAAACTAAAAAATCCATCGACTTTTTTTTTAAGCGGGGCGCTTATTTAGTGCTTTTCAAACAAATGAAAATTGACGCATTGGAATATTCACAGTGCGTGGCCTCTAATTTTAATGCTATAATGCAACCTCTCTCTGTCCGTGTACGTCTTTTTTAAACCGTCGCCCTTTTTGCGCTGTTTTTACTTTATAAGGAGGCATATCCAACTGCCCAAGATTCTACCATTTTTTGGCTCTTAGACTTGGCCTCGTTACTTTTCTAAATTTTAGCTTCAGAAATTGACTCAGAACATTTGTCTGTTCGAAAATCTGAGGGCTGTGGCGATCTCGGTCATGCATGCATTGCGAGATTTCCCGCCAGTAAGGAGTTTAGTGATCAGGTATGTTCTCGCAAGCTGTAGGATAATTTACTATCTAGGGAATGTGGAAGAAACACACTATGAAACCCGTGTGTCCGAAGGTCAAAATATGTGGCGTTCCTGTCGACCTACAGATTGCACTCTTTACTGTTGGCTGAGTTAAACTGCCTGGGTTTAAGAGAGGGAGCAGCTCATTTCATGGAGAGCGTTCGCGATGTAATCGCGGATGCCCCCAACGCCGATTGGTAGAAAAACTGCGCATGCAGTTTTTCTACCAATCATCACTCACGGGGTCAATTGACCCCGTAAGGGGCTACGTCACAACATGGCGTTTGGGTCCAAACAAACCGTTGCTAGGGACGTTGCCATGGACTAATGAATGGAGACTCCACATGAGGCTAGATTTTTTGCTTACAAATAAATAGTTTTTTGTAAGCAACCTAACTTTTTGATTTCTAATTATGAAGATGTTCTTGTCGTCTCAGTGTCGTAATGTAACGATGCAAGCCATTTCTGCAGTATTACACTCCGCTTTGCTTTGGTAGCAGACGAGACGATAGATTTTAGTGAAAACCCCGAGACTGGAGAGAAGGAGAACGTCTCAATTAGAGCTGAACCTTTATTGAGGAGAGAACTCTTTATATAGGGTTGAAAAAAGAAGGAAGGAAAGGGAACCCTTCTTCACACCACCTCTCTCAACAAAACATACGACGCCGGACCTCTAACAATGGGATGAAACCAACAAAACAACTGATGGTCCTATATAAGGGGTTCTGCCCTCAATAAAGGTTTAGCTGCGTTTGAGACGTTTTCCTTCTCTTCTGGGTGGCGGCTGAGAAGAACAAGCTCAACTGCATGATCCTCAAGGTGTACAAGACCGCCTTGGGCCTTCTGGCGAGGACCAACACGGAAGCCATGGAAGCGCTGGGTGTACATAACAAGTTCGAGCAGATAGTGTTGGCACAGCAGACGGCACAAATGGCCCGACTCGCAAAGACCAAAACGGGAAGGGCGGAGTTGGAGAAGTTGAATCTCGGCGCCCAACCTCCCATCACGGACGCAAGCATCCCGGCAGAAACGATCCGAAAACTGGACATACGCCCAATCCCGCGACACATGCATCCAGAGCATGACGCGGGGAAACGACAAGCAAGAGCGAAAGCATTGACCAAGGCCCATGCAAAAGACGACGGAGCAGTCCATGTGGACGCGGCCCGGGACGGAGACCACTTCGTGGCGGTGGCAATGGGAGCCATGGACGGCTCGACCCTCGCCACCGCCAGAGTCAGGATCCGAGAAGTGCGGATCGCGGAGGAGGTGGCCATAACCTTGGCCGTCTCCCCCCCGGAGTGACCACAGTGTTCAGTGAGTCTATGGTGGCCATAAGAAACTACATAACGGGACGCGCAAGCGCCCAAGCCGTGCAGGTGTTCAAGGGGGGCAACCCCAGCGCAGTGACAATTAAGGGGTTCCCAGCGCACGAGGCAGGGAACGCGAGGGTGGACGCGCTGGCCCGCGCGATGACTGACCGGGCGAACCACCAGGCCTCGCATTACGATCCCCGCGAATACGGCGAGATAATTATACTTCGTTTCAGCTTCGGTCCGAGCGCGGCCGATGTTATGAGCAGAAGGGCCAATCAAACAGCGGAAAAGTGAAACGTCATGACGTGCTCTCTGCAGTTGATAGGACCAGCCGCTATTCGCCGTGTCCCTGTACGCCCTCCTTCGCCGGCTAGACCTATGAAGAGCAGAGAGCACGCCATGATGCATCGCTTTTTGCGCTCTTTGATTGGCCCTTCGGTTTGTAACATTGGCCACGCTCGGACCGAAGCTGAAACGAAGTATAGAAACCACAAATTTAGAAGACGCAAACTGCCGCCACCGCACCCCAGCATAACCAAGGGGGAGGCAGTGACGTTTAAAAGACTGCAGACGGGGTGCATGTTCACCCCAGTGTTTGGCAAACACCGTCTTTCCGAAATATATCAGGACGACCAGTGTGTGCTCTGTAAAAGTGCTCGAGCGACACTCAGGCACATTATGTGGTACTATACTAAGAGACCGGAGGAGGCCAGCCGAGGGTTAGGTCTCCCGCCCGAACAAGAAGCTATCCGGAGTGAGAACTACGACACCCAATTCCAGGCAGTCCAGCAGGCCACGGCGCTCCTTGAGAGGCCACGCCCCTCGAGGCCGTCGTAAGTGACGTGAGGTCGCGTCCTAGGTCCCTTCGGGCCGAAGGTGCAGGCACCAAATAAAGTTATTCTCTCTCTTTTCTCTCCCTTGTCGTTGTCTGTCAATACCTCAGTCTCGGGTTCTTCACTAAAAAGTTTCGTATACACCAGCTCCCTTGCACCCTTACGCACTGCTCACGATAGATTGATTTGGTCTCTGTTGCAGCGGGCGTCTTCATTGACTTGCGTCGGTAAACGAGCGACAAAAATAAGTGCATCGCCATGGCCGTAGAGGCCTCCGCAATGTGCGTTTTCTTCTGTGAAGAACCCAGCTTAGTTCAGAGGGGTGAAAATACCGTAAAATCAAACCTTGTCATGCAGATCAGTTACGACGACGACCTGAAGGGAATTTCCGGCGTAGTGCAGATCAATACGAGAAACAAATCGTACACCGTAGACGGAAGTCGTTTTTATTATTATTATTGAGGTTGTCAGGTTATTAAAAGAATGCATGTCTATCGCGATTTAGCAGTATTTTGCTTTTTTTTTTCTTTCCCCTTGGTATACACCAAATTCTGTGGATGTGCACCTTTGGTGAAGATCTCTATCAAACCCGCGATGCGAGTGCAATCTGTAAGAAACTAACCTTATGTTTTTTATCCAGTTCTTTCGCGCTTTGGGGTCTTGCGGAAATCTGAAGAAACTGCAAGAATTTTTCTCCACGCGATGGTTCCAACCAGGTACGAAGCACCCTCCCGTAGCGCGAGTCGGAAAACAAAATTTGGGATCTCAACCGATCGTCTGAAGTGTTTTCTCCTGGGTGTAATGCGATCTTTTAACAGACGATTATCTCGATCGACGCCAGGACTTTCGATAAACCATATTTTGCATCGCACTGTGCTATGAGTTGTCATAAATGTCTGAAACTCATTGTATTTCAAACAAATGCAATGTCAAAATGTCGTCTTGATTCAGACGATTCAGACGCCGGCACCGGCTTGGCTGTCGGGCGTGTGGCAGACGGCATACTACTTGTGTCCGTCGTCTGCGGCAGGCATCTTGAGGACCGGAAGTTACAGTCGTAAATATTTCAGAAACAAGCGATTATCGGCACGCTTCTGTCGAAACATATATGACATGCAAGCTTTCTATATTTGTGATTTTCAGAAGTTTAAATCCTACTCCTGATTTCTGAACGGTCAGTTTTTCTTAGCGAAACCTAGTCACATATATATTTGTTCATAACAATGACCCTAGCAACGGTTTGTTTGGTCCCATGTCGTCACACTTACAGAGTCAATTGCAGTCCATGCCAAAATCGCCAATGTGATAGTGCAAGTCCACCACAAACACTGTGTAGTGCAGCTTCAAATGTCTACAGAACGACGCCCCTTTAGTAGAGTGAACTAGAATATAGGGGCAGCGTAAAAAGCGTCGGCGTCGCCCCATCGGCCGTGTGAAGCCAGAAGTGTAGACTGCCGCGAGTGCCGCTGTAGTCGAAATCCGGAGGACATGGCTGTTGTAACATGGGATATGGCGTCGCGTACGTTCTCAGATAGTGTCTGTGGTGTCTATGGTCGTTCTCGCAATTTGCTTTCGTGAATTTCAAGCGCTTGGCATTGTGATTACATAGGTTCGAGTCTTGTCGCTAAGCATTGAAAACGAATAGAAAGAAGACGGATGCGCACCGCTTCGCGCCAGCATGCAGGACTGGTTACCCCGGTTTTCACTACATTGCCCAAGCAAGCTTTCAACATTAATTCATAGACGTTGAAAGACCCGTAAGTCATACATAGGCCACAATTAATGAACCGCTAATATCAAAACCAGCTACGCTTGGCTCGAACTTCACAGGCAGGAGTGCTCCGGAATCAAACACCAGCGCTACCTGGTAAATTCTACACGAACCATCTCGCCTGAAGGCCGGCTATTTTTTCACTACTCGTATTTTAGTTCACTGTACCTTTGGCATAATACATGAAGGTGCCTGACTTCCACAACTGCGCCCATCACTGTGTTGCCTTCTATTTTTAGGTAAGAAAAATACAGGAGGACACTTAAGACTGCTTGCGTGTGGGAATGCGAAAGGGCATTCCCGCGATTGAGGTGTTTTCGAAGAATGTTTCTACACGTATTAAAAGCTTCACGGCTTTCGTTAGGAAGCATCTGCGTTGCCGCGCACATATAGAGAACAACGTCAATGACGGTGTCCACGAGGACGTCGAGAACGACGTCTAGAACGACGTCGAGGATTACGTCCTAGAGGACGACGTGACGAACGGCGTCTAGGACAACCTTAAGGACGACGCATAGAGTACGACGTCTAGGACGACGTCAAGAACGGCGTCGTCGTTGAGAATACGATTGAGCAGCACGCGCTAACATCAGGCCAGCGCTTACACGCATCCCCCCTTCCGCTGCGCCGCTAGCAGTTCGGCTGGCTACTTAGCAACGATGACGCCGTTACGTTGGAGCCATATGACGCGTCGCAGCCAATGGGAATTTAGGTGTCGTTTTCGGTGGACAGACAACGTCGGCTTCGCTCCATGGGACAGTTAAAAGGAAGCTGAAACACTGGCCTGACATCAGCACGCGCCCGTCGATCGTATGCTCAAAGACGACGCCGTCCTTGGCGTCATCCTTGAGGTCGTCCTAGACGTTGTCCTCTAGGCGTCGTACTGAACGTCGTCCTAGACGTCGTCCTCTAGGTCATCATCCTCGACATCGTCCTAGACGCCGTTCTTGACGTCCACCACAACATCGTCCTTCACGTCGTCCTGACGTCGCCCTGACGTCGTCCTTGAAGTCGTCCGGGAGGTTGTCTTCGACGTTGTCCTCGACGTTGTCCTAGAGGTCGTCCTAGACGCCGTACTGTGCGTCGATTTCTATGACGTCGTCCTCGACGCCGTCCTTTACGCTATGAGCCATTCCAGCTGGTCCAGCACAGTGAACATATCAAGTGATACGCACCCGAAGGTCACATGACACTAACAAGGCGTTATATTGGGTTCGATAACTCGTAGAAATTTCTGCTGTCCGTCGTAAGTTCAAACGGAGCGTAAACTCCTTTTCACCGTAATCGGCAAACGGCGAAGACTGCGGCCCCCGTGGGCCACTCAGCGCATTGGAGCCTGGCACGATACAACATATCGCTGAAGTACCGTCCTCCTGCGTAGAGCTATCACGTGCTTTGCTCCATCGCTTAGATTGATGCAAGAAAACCGTAGTATTTGCTCTTTGTCAACTTATGAAAAAATTAAGTATTACATATTTTATGCGCTTGCCATACGGGCACTGTAGCGGGATACTCCAAGCTTTCAAATTTTCATCTTTGGCATGCTGCGTTCTTGCCCGGTACTGTGTCTAGTACCGCCGATATGTTTTGACGGTGATAAATATAACAATAATGCGCTGGAAACAGTCACATTATTTGCTGATATTAGCTCTAACATCAAAATTAATCACTAAGAGCATAGGCGTACACTACGGGGGGTGCGGGGGGGGAAGGGGGCATCGGGGCTCGTGCCGCCCCCCTGGTAAAATCTGGGGGGGAGGGGGGGGGGGGGGGGGCAGAGCCTCTCCTCCCCCGAGCTGTGATCCTTACCGAGATGCTGTTTACGTGCCATGTATGGAGCTTCTAGTAGTGGCATGTAAACAAAGTAACCCGCACAGCGATGGAGCCATGGCGATATACATACGCTGTAAAATGTACCCCCTAAAATAAACTACTGAATATTGCCGGGGTAAAAAACAAATTGCGCGGAAAATCCCCCCCGCCCCCCGGCACCCCGGAAAACTTCTCAGCCTTGAGAAGCTAGCTTGCAGTAGCGTTACACTAGCTAGCTTGCAGTAGCGTGTAACGCTACTGCAAGCTAGCTATCATGCTCCTCCGACTATTGTATTAGTTCTTAAGAGCCCACATAAAAAAAATCCGAACGCGTTTCTTTTTTTTTTTTTTTTTTTGCCAAGCATCAAAAATATTTTTTGCAACAATAAAAAAAATGTGATGAATTTTTAGCTAGAGTTCGGCTGTGGGCCGAGATGGTTTCTATATTTGTGTAATTTTGTTAATACTTAAAAGGCTTTGAATGGAATTGAAGTATTAAAATTCTTCACGGAAAATCTGGGTTGTTAGAAAAATTAAAAACTTTCGAGTAATTTATTAGCAGTATTGAGTTCCGAATGTATGCGACCAAGTACCAATCCTAAATTACACTCACAACCAGGCACTTAGGCAGGGGTGGGGGTGGAGGGGGGGGGGGTGAAGGGGGCTCGCCCCCCCCCCCCCCCCCCCCCCCCCGCTTCGAAATCTTCCATTCTGCTGGGTCCTCCTCTTCCTCCTTCCCCTCATACAGCATTTTGTCGTGAACGCCGCCCCCCCCCCCCCCCCCCCCGGAAACAAAATCCTGGCTACGTGCCTGCTCACAACGCATCACTAGGGTAACCTTCCGTTAGAACAGCGTCGAAGGAAGTAACGAATTCTCCAAAACATAGACAAGACAGAAAGGTAGGCTTAAAGGGCAGCTCCGCCGTCAATTTGAGCGTTTTTATCCAAACATATTTTCGGAAAGGGTACTAAAAATGTAGACTATAGCAGCGGTTAAATCATGAAAAAACTGTTTACATAATTTATAATCGTTAATATACGCTGAAACCGAAACCGAAACTAACTTGCCACTCGACTGGTCCGTCATTTTGATGTGACGTCACATATGGTATAAACACTCGCACGTGTGCAGTTTGAACCTGGCCAGCCTGGCAGCAGGTCACTGTTTTGTGTTCGTGCCGCGGATGAAAATGGACTCATCAAGCTCGTCTGAATCGAGCAACGATGAGGATATGCGGCTAGATTTTGAGGGCGATGACGATAACCCGTTTTCATACGATCCGTCGGCATCGCCTCCGAGGGAAGCGCCAGCGGCGGCTGCATTTGTGATCCGCCGCCATGTGTACCCAGATGCCGCTTCCGAAGCGGAATGGTAAGGCAGTTTTTGTTGCTAGCACGCCAAGAAAAACTGATCGACGTTATGCCTTTTAATTGGAGGCACTTTTTGTTATATCTTGGGGTCTGACAATAGACGGTTTTAGTAGACCGTGTTTTCAAGCGACGCTTCCGTAGCGCGAGATCGCGCCGCCACTTCCAAGCATGCTCTAGCGCGCGCCCGGAGGGGTAGCGGGCCTCTGATAACTATCTACTAAAACTCCCCATGGAAAGAAGGCACGAGCGCGGGGACGGAAGATCGTTAGGGCCTCGTAACCTCAATTTCCATTCTCGCGCTGTAGAAGCGTCGTTTGAGACATCATTCGCGCATGTATAGCTTCGGCTTCGTGAACGTGCATTTCATCCGCGCGCTCGCGTGTGCTGTATAAAACGATAAAATAAGCGAAAACCAGACAGTCCTAGCACCAACAAGCTCCAAAGCAAGCACCCTGACCAACATGTGACGTCACGGCAACGTCAGTGCCATCATGGCAGCCTCCGTGTGCCGCTCTTCCTCAGTGTTGCCAGTAGGGCGGCAGCAATTGATTTGGGTGTGGACGTGTAAATTTCAAAATTCATTTTCTTCTAAGAAAATTAATATTTTTCTGAGATATTTCGTACACATGCTCAGGAAAGGCATGCAAATGCATGGTGAAAATTTTATAGAAATCGGTGACTATAAAAATTACGGCGGAGATGCCCTTTAATGACGAAGCAGATTAAGCGAAGGATGCAGGCATGAGTACTCAAATTTCGAGTTAAGCGAGTATTGGTTTTCATCATCATAGCTAACATTCTTACAATGTTAGTGACATAGCTAACATAGGAGAGCAATCAAGTTACTAGCAATTAGATGTTGATGTGCACGTCAAATAAATGATGATGATAAAAACAATACAATACAGCTTCAGGAATTCAGACACACGGTCGATATGTTCACTGCGAGTAGAAATCAAGTAAAACACCGTGAATATTTTCTTAATAAATTGTCATATTAAAATCATTGAAACACCACCTACGTATACGCAATGAAAAC